>NW_027507748.1:297911616-298131616 GCF_037356315.1 Lithobates pipiens
AGGATTTGAATGTAAAAGGAGAAAAAACGCCTATAGAGAGACAGCTCTATCAGGTCTAAACATACGTCCCTACCCCAAAGGAGTGGAGGGGACCTCTAGGGAGTCCGCTAAAATTAAGATAAAGGCGTGTTAAACCAAGGCTAGATGAGCTCGAGTTCCCAGGATGAACCCAGCCTGGGCCAGTTGCCGGGGGATAACCTGTCCCCGTGCCCCTATTGGGAACATACTGCACAGGAACAGGGCCCCCCCCTTAAAGGGCTAGAGCTCCCAGACTCCCCCCGTCATAATTACGATCGACTAAGGGGGATTGTTGTTGAGATCAATCAGTATCCCTGAGGGGAATGGAGGATAGCCCTCCGAGAAGACAGGTAAAGAAGAGGAAAGGTGGAAGAGCAAGGAAGAGAAAGGAAATAGTAGTCGGAATATTCTCAGTGGTCACTCTAGTTTAGTGTTTGTACTGAGGGGATCCCAGGAACAAGAAAGATCCCCACATAGTGGGCCCAAGGCTCCCAGTTCCACCTTCTTTTAATTCTGAGTTGAATAATGCGCGCACCATGTCTATAGCAGTGCACTGATCGCCACCTTCTGTGTGCCGGCATGATAATAGTAAATGGGGAATTGCACTGTTACAGGCGCAAATGCTTTGTGAATACGAAAACGGCCATTGCGCATCGGCGTGCACTGCAACTCATGGCCCAAACCATTTGTAAATCAGCCCCAATATGTCTTAGCCCTTGTACACAGGGTCGGACATTCCGACGGAAAATGTCCGATCGGACCGTGTTGTCGGATAATCCGACTGTGTATGGGCTCCATCGGACTGTTTCCGTCGGAATATCCGACGGACAAAGTTTTAGAGCTGGGCTATAAGCCCTTGTACACACAGTCGAACATTCCGACAACAAAATCCGTCGGATTTTGTGCAAAACTTGTGTTGCATACACACGGTCGGACAAAGTTGTCTGAAAATCTGATCGTACGTAACGTGATGACGTTATTTCGTTACGACGGGACTACGTTCAGGCTAGTAGCCAATAGCTTTGGCCTAGGAATTTGATCTGAGCATGCGTGGCACATTGTCTGATCAGAATTCTCTACACACAATCGGACAAAGTGTGATCGGATCATGTTGTCGGAAAGTTTTATAGCCCAGCTCTAAAACGTTGTCGATCAGGTATTCTGACAGAAACAGTCCGATGGAGCCCACACACAGTCAGATTATCCGACAACGCGGTCCGATCAGACATTTTCCGTCGGAATGTCCGGCCGTGTGTACAAGGGCTAAAACTTTCTGACAACATGATCCGATCGGATAATCTGACTGTGTGTGGGCTCCATCGGACTGTTTCCGTCAGAATATCTGAGGGCTTAGGGAAGGAGAAATCTCTTCTATTCCTAGCTACAACAGAGCAAGCCCTGGAGTTTTGAGAATTGGTGTATTAGCGAGTTGTCTAAAACTTTGCAATACATCCGACCAGAAGGTAGACAGTAGTGGACATGCCCAAAGTATGAAATAGCGATCCTCCGTGTCCACAATGTCTCCAACCCAGCGGAGATGTTTGGGGGCCTGTTTTCATGGTGGGTGTTAAATACCATCGTAGTAAAATCTTCTGGGAAGTTCCCATAGATTAGAGGTTAGAGTTTAGAGATTAGAGGCTGCATATGTGGATGTTTGCCATTGTTCAGGAGTGAAGGACGACATTAAATCTATTTCCCATGTTTTCATAGATGGGATTTTGATGAATATTGATTTTTGGTTTAGAAAGTTATAGAAAAAAGAAACCCTTTGATAGAAGTATTGGGATTTGTGAGATAGAGAAAAATTCTCTAAGATATTTAATACAGGGATTGGGAATAGATAGTAATAAGTGTGATATTTGCATGTAGGTATACTGGTCATTTAATTTAAGTCCATGTTCGATTTGAACTGCTCTGAAAGTTTTAGGTGTTGGACCGATTTTAATATCTTCCACCATAGTGATTCCTTTAGATGCCCAGTGCCCCACATTTAAGTTTGGTATTAATAGTTGTACACTAGAAATAGAAAGGGCTATGATTTTAAATTGTGTGTCATTAATCGGAGTGCTCAAAAATATATTTCAAGCTTGGAGTTTGACTCTCATAGTAGGTGGGAGCTCACATGGGATCTTGGGCTTATACACACTAATCAGTAATAGGTTCTGTAGGTTGTTGTTGGGGCATTGGTGCCTCTCCAATTCTTGGTTTTGTGAGAACCATTGTTTTGCTTGGGCCAAGATGGCAGCTATGTAGTAGTCTTTCAGTAAAACATGGCCTACCCCACCCACCTTCCTGAACTTTATCAGTTTTCGGAATGTGCATCTAGCTTTCTTCCCCTGCCACAGGTATGTGTTAATAATAGATTGGACTTTTGAAAAAAACTTTCAGGTACTGGGATGGGAAGTGCTATGAATAGATAAACAAATTGGGGCGAAACAATCATTTTAAAGGCTGCTGGACCAAGCCATTTCTGTTTTAGTTATGTCTTTTAGATTAAGGCCTAGTGTATTGAGAAAGGGGAGGTAATTTGTATCTATTAATTGGTCTACCTGTGCTGTCAGAGTGATGCCTAAATATTTTATTCTTGATAAGCTCCAGGTATATGGATATAGCTTCTGCAGTTTGTTTTTTAGAGAGTCATCTATACCTAAACCCAAAATGTGAGACTTGCTTTCATTCACTTTGTAATACGATATTTTCTTAAACAGTGCTAGAGCTCCGTGTGCCGCAGGATCTTGACCTCTATCAAGATCATGATGCTATCAGTGAATAAGCTAATAGAATGATTGTTATTGCCTGATGGGAATCCCTTGATATTTGGATGTGTTCTAATGTAAATAGCAAAGGGTTCCATTAATAGGTTGAAAATTAGGGGTATTAGCGGGCACCCTTGTCTCGTACTGTTTGTTATAGTAAATGGGTTGGATAATATACCAGCCAGATATACTCAGGCTGACGGTTTGGAGTATAAAGCCATAATAGCTGATAGTATGTTACCTCAAAAGCCGAACGACTCCAACCCTCTGACCAGATAGGACCAGTGTATACGGTCAAAGACATTCTCCGCATCCAGGGTTAGAAGCAGAGAAGGCCTTTGGTGCACCTTTGCTATGTGGATAATATTCACTAGCCTATGAGTGGCATCAGAGGTTTGTCTATGCTTGGTGAATGCTGTCTGATCACCATAAGTGAGGGTAATATGTCCTCTAGACATGATGCTATCAGCTTTGCATAAAGTTTCAGATCTACATTCAACAAAGAAATTGGGAGGGAGAGTTTGGCTCCTTCCCTGGCTTAGGCAAGGTTAAAATCAAAGCTTCCAACATTTCTAGAGAAAAAGAGGCAGGGGCAGCAGCGGTGTTGTAAATTTGGAGTAGATATGGAGATAGAAGGATTTTGAATTATTTATAGTATTCTCCGCTGAAGCCATCTGGGCCAGGAGATTTGTTTGGGGGCAGAGAGTCTATATTTTTGTGAATTTCCGCTGCCATAAATGGCATATTTAAAGATTGTAGTTGGCTAGGTGTCAGTTTTGGTATAGGTAGGGTCGATAGAAAAGCGTTAATTGCTTCTGGGGGTGGTTGATGAGTTGTCAGATCCTTTTTTAAGTTATATAATGAACTGTAGTAAAAACTAAAGTTGCCTGCTATTTTTTGGGGGTGATATTCTTTTTGGTTAGTGCCTGGGTGGTTTTAGTTTTATACCTATCTCCCCTAATAGTTTGTGCTGACAACTTGCCTGCTCTCATACCGTTTGCATAATAGGTCATCTTTAGTCTTTTACTGGATTTCTCAAAGTTCTCCAATAGAAGGAGTCTGAGGTCATATTTAAGCTGTTTTTGAGAGAGGGCCGGGGAAGTACTTAATTTGTTCTGGGTATCTATGGTCATGATTTCTTTTGTTAGTTCAGCTAACCACTTTGGCCTCTTCCTCCTGTTCATCGCTCCTATCTGAATACCAATACCTCTCATAAACGCTTTATGAGCGTTCCATAACATAAATGGATTATGTAGAGCCTGCATTGTTCTTAAAGAACTCCAGCAATTGGTCTTGTAGAAATTTCTTTGTTTTTTTCTGTTGCAGTAAGTATGAGTTGGTTCTCCATATTGGGTTTGTTTTACCAGATGTTGAGTCCACTATGGAGTGGACAATAGAAGCGTGGTCTGACCAGGTGATTGACTTTAGGGTAACTGAATCGATTTGGAGTAGAATTGATTGATCCACCAAAAAAATGTCTATTCTGGAGTAAATGCGATGTGGTGGGGAGAAGAAGGTAAAGTCCCTCTCGCCTGTGTGGAAACAACGCCATGCATTGTGAAGATTCTGCTTGTGGATGGATAGTAGGAGTGTGGTAATTGATTATCTGGAGTGGGATGTAGAATCCAAAGAACGATCTGGAGTAGCATTAACATCTCTGCATAGTATCAGTGGCCCCTTTTGGTGGGATCTAACCTTTTCCATTAGCTTGTTGAAGAAATGGATATGGTGTTTGTTGGGAGAGTACACATTGACAAATGTGTAAGTGGTAGAATTTAATTTGCAGATTAGTACTAAGAATCTGCCTTGGAGATCTTGAATTATTTTGTGCATTTTGAATGCCACTGAGTCTCTGATAGCAATAAGGACATCTTTATATGTAGATTCAGTGTTTGCCATTAAATCTTGGGGGTAATTCCTATGTGAGCATTTTGGAGGATTTAGTGAGCTGAAATGTGTCTCCTGTACGCACAACACATCGCTATGATGCAATAGAGCCTTCTTCCATAGAGAGCTATGTTTCACAGGGTGGTTAAGCCCCTTGGCATTTATGGATAAAATGTTAAATGTAATTTCTTAAAATCATAGGGGATGCTGTGAGTAATGGAAAGGATCTCTATTCTGGAGTGTAGATTCCGTCTAGTGGCTGTTATCACTACTGAAGGTGAATAAAGGATTGATATTTAAGAATTACTGAGGTGTACTCACATTGGGCGATGCGATTTCTACCTGTGGTGTGGAAGGTCATTCAAAGAGGGTTTCCATTGCAGGTGCTGGAGCTTCAGACCTTGCGACGGTGAGAAGGGTTTTCTTTTTTTTCAATCTTGCCAACATCCAAAGAACTTGGTAACAGTATAGGGAGATAAAAAAGAAAAGAACAACATAACAAGAGAAACAGAGAGCACCGAACCTGCTGTATCCAACGGATTGGGTGGCGTTTACCCGTGGACGGCATTTTGCTGCTAGTTTGCATTGGGGGGTTAAGTTCAACTTTTTAGTCCATGAAATTGTTTTCCTAGGGACTAGTTAGTTAAAACAAACCAATGTCATGTTTACATGTGGGATTTGGCATTCTTTGCAGTGACTTTTTTCCACTATCATTCAACTTGGCGTGGGGTACTAGTAGTAGGAGTGTCCCCCTCTTTCTCTGGGAGGATACCCCATTCTTTCAGCAGGGCGATCCCCTTTTCCAAAGATGTGATTGAGTGCATATGGTTGTCCTTGGTAATCGTAATTTTTGTGGGGTAACACCATCTATATGAAATCTCGTGATTTCAGAGAACCTTAGTCACCATGTTTAAGTTCTTTCTTTTCTGAAGTGTGTATTGCGACAAGTCAGCAAACAACAGGAGGCTTTGGTATTGAGAGGGGATTCGATCTTGCTTCCTCATGACTGTCATAAGGTGCTCTTTCACATGGAAAAAATGAAGGCGTAGGAGCACATCTCTAAGTATATGTCCTGACAGATGTGACGGCTTAGGGAGATGGTGTATCCTATCAATAGTAACATCTAAATCAGTGAGGCTGGGTAGGAGAGATTTAAACAGTGCTGCTGCATAGAGATTTAGGTCAGATTATTGCACTCTTTCAGGGTTCCCCCTTATTTTTAAATTGTTCCTGATTGACCTGTCCTCCATGTCAGCTAAATTTGCCTTGATCCGTTCATTTTCTCCTTTCCTCTTATCATGGGCATCAACTAGATCATTAATAGCCTTTGCATATTCCTCCATCTTGAACTCTATTTACTTCACTCTGTTCCCCACTGCCTGTATATCTGTGTTAAATCTGTGCATATATGTGGCCATATCAGATTGGATCATGCTCCGTAGGGATAATAACATATCTTTTAAGAATGTATTCAGCACAGGTTGGTTCTGTGTGGGGAAATAATCTATGGGTTCCAGCATCTCCCTAGTGTCCTCCCCTGAGTCTGAGGCCAGGCTCCTTGCTGGATGTAAGTCTGTGGATTTGGATGGGAAAGGAGGCTAGGAGTGCTGGCTGACCGGGGAGCTGCTTTTTGGTGAGTGATTGCCCTGTTGAAGGCCTTTTGGGTGTTAGGAGGAGGCCGGAGGGGGATAGGCTTCCTCTCACCGCTTGCTAGGCATGGTCCCAGTGATTTCCCCTGCTGGACCGCTATAGATCCGGTGGGATGAGTGCCTCGGTTGGGGTTTGCTGTAAGCCGATTTGTCCCTCTATCTCTGGAGCTCTGGGATTATGCAACCTTTTGCATTAGACTTGGATATGTTTTTATATCCCTTTCCTGTTTTATACAGTTCAACTACCTTTTCCCGCAGATACTTTGACAATTATTTTGCTTTTCCCATAACTCAGAATCCAGAAACGTCAGTGCAGCACTGGATGAAAGATGCAAGTGTCCTTCAGGAGTCCAGAAATGTATTGACCTTTTATACATGCACACTAATTACAAGCAAACAGATCACAGGTGAGGATTGTTACCTTTAATAGCCATTCAAACCCCTTTGTGTCAACTTCTGTGCATGTTATCAGGTCAAAATCACCAGGGTATGTAAACTTTTGATCAGAGTCATTTGGGCAGTTTCTGTTGCCATTATGATTTAAAAAGAGTAAACACAGTTGATTGATAATACATGGCTCCAGCCAAACACTAACCATAAATGAAAGAAGTTTTTGGGTTATTGTATTATTCATAGACTCTTATGAGCACAGCTGTATACATATAATATATAAAATCAATAGTGCACCTTTTCAGGTTCAGTTATGCAGTTTTCATATATGCTTTTTTTAATTATTATTATTATTTCTTGTGTGTTTATTCATGCATTTCCATAATATGCTCATAGTTTTCATTTATTCATATTAATATTAGCTGCTAGGTAGTCTTGCCCACAAATACATACCAATAGAGTATTCTTTTAGGTTTATGCATGCAATTTGTATACATGCGCTGGGCTCAGTAGTTCCAGTTTTGTGATTGGCTGAGCCCAGGATAAAAAGTGTTACTCAGGTGTACCATCACATCCTGCCTTGTGCCTTGTAAAGCTAATACTATACTAATTAAATTATTATTTTTTTAATGGGGGGAGGGGGCAGGCATGAGAAACCTGTTGATCTTTTTCTTAGAAGTCTATTAGGGGTTTGTACAGGTAACCTGAATTTACTTGCCATATTATTCCAAATCAGGAACACTTTCTTCATCGTCAACTTAGGTGTCTTGACAGTGGTCAGATCTCATCTGAATTGTGTTTAAAGTTTTTATCAGTCAATAGTTGATTGCTATCCTACCTATCTAAAAGAAACGATTTCAGCAAATCAGTTTTTGCAACTGTGAAGAAACTGTGTAAAGAAAGAATTCTTCTTTCCTTTCGTATTCTAAAGCCCTTTCTGATTGCTTTAGGGATTGAGGACATCCACAGAGGTGTATTACAAAATACTTTCAGCAGGTCAGCAATTACATGAGACAAGCTACACTGAACTAAAGAAATCAGGAGCTCGGAGAGTAAGAAATTTTACTGATTTTTACAACTGACTTTCTGAGATTAGGGAGAACATAGCTAAAAGTAACAGGAAAGTTTGTTGTGTTATATTCATAATGGAATTTCTCCAAGACCTGTAAATACTAGTTATTTTCAAAGACTTACAATATTCTAATGCTGGGTACACATGATCCGAATATATCGGCCAGTTCACCAAGTACTGGCTGACATTTGGACAGTATGTACAGCTGTCTGTCAGACACAAGCTGGTCAAATGAACAGCTGTTGTCAAAAGGACATGCTGGAAAACCAGCAGCCAGCCAGCCAATAGCTGTGAGAGCTGATCAGTGTGTTTTGGTGGGAAGGGGGGGGGGGGGCATGGGGGGAAGTACCCCTGTCAGGAACACAATAGCTCAGCATAGGAAATTGCTGCACTAACATCACATAGTTAGTATGATGACCTCTTCGTTTTTTTTCATTCAGCTTGCTGGGTTGAACAAGAAAATATTTAACATTTGTACAAGGCTTTTGATAGGGAGCCATCTATGTGGTAAAAATGTTATTTGATGCTTTAAAAATATACTGAACCATTCATTCATAACTTTTAATTTACATACAATACTAACAATACATTTACTGTCATACAAAGAGGTCATGTATACCTTAAATTGGGGTCAGCAACAAGTAGATCACTGTCTACCAGTAGCTCATGGACAGGTGATTGGTAGATCGGGGTCTGGGCTTGCTGACTCACCATTTCAGAGTATCAAACAGAGTACAATGGACTACTTGTAAAGTAGTGCTAGCTCCTGTCCCATGGAGTGATGCCAACTGTACTACATCTCTTATCCCGTCTAGTGCTCTCCAGAGTGGTGCCAGCAGCAGGAAAGATGAGATCTTCAAGTCAATGTGAAGCAATACACTGGACATAATAGTATAAGCCCTTGTACACACGGTCGGAGAATCCGTCGGAATGTGTCCTATCGGACCGTGTCGTCGGATAATCCGACTGTGTGTGGTATGCATCGGACTGATTCCGTCGGAATATCCGTCGCACCCAATTTTCCAACATGTTGGAAATATTTCCCAACCAACTGGGCTGATCGGACATACTCCGATCATGTGTAGAGAATTTTGATCGGACCAAGTGCCAGATCAAATTCCTACATCAAAGCTATTGGCTACTAGCCTGAATGCAGTCCCATCGTAACGAAATTACGTCATCACGTTCTGAAAGATTGGATTTTTTCACCAACTTTGTCCGACCGTGTGTATGCAACAGTTTCAGACAAGATCCGACGGACAAAATCCGACGGGCAAAATCCGACGGATTTGGTTGTGGAAATCTCCCACCGGGCTAAGACTGCTTTAAAGTGGTTGTAAACCCTTACAACCAACTTTGACCTACAGGTAAGCCTATATTAAGGCTTACCTGTAGGTCCAAGAAATATCTCCTAAACCTACACGGTTTAGGAGATATTTGCCGAAAGACAGGCACCGCTGTCTACGGTGCAGGCGCACTGAGCGTGCTGCTGTCAGCGGCGATATGCCGCGAGTGGCGGTTCCCGTGCGCATACGCGGGAGTGACGTCATCGCGGCTTCGCCAAATGACAGCGGCGGAACAGCGAGACCCACCGAGAAGATGGATGCTCCAGACTACAGGGGACAGCGGTGACTTCGCTGGCTCCTGTGTCAGGTAAGTGACACATAATGGACTACTATGCGATTCATAGTAGTCCATTATGCTTTACCTTTGCAGGGAATCAAAGAGGAAGTAAACTCATCAGGGTTTACTTCCTCTTTAACAATGATGCACTTTGGTTTACCCACACTATGGGTACAGAGAAGTGTATCTGCAGCTTTCCTGCAAGTTTTCTGTGCTTAGCCATAGCCTTCTATTATATCTTGTGAGTTTGCTGCGCTTAGCTATAGACTTCTATTATATTCTGTGGGTTTGGTGCACTTTCTCAATGCAGGAGTTATGGTGTGCTTTTGGCAAAGTGCAGCAAACTCACAGGAAAGCTGCAAATAAACTGCACTGCACTTGTGGGGTGAATAAACCGAAGTGCATCATTGTTAAAGCAGTCTTATGCTCCTATGCCCAGTGTATTGCTTCACACTGACCTGAATAAATGTGCCCAGGAAAGTCGCAGATGTACTGCACTGCACCTGAGGTGCAGGTTAACCGCAGCACATCAGTGTGAAAGCAGCCTTACAGGGGTCTCAGAACAGTAAGGCCGCGTACACACGCGCGGACTGTTGGCCCAACCTTGTCCGCTGAACAGTGTTTGGGCGGACAGTCCGCTCGTGTGTGGGCTTTCAGCGGACAGTTTCAGCGGACAGTTGGACGGACAAGGTTTTACGGAAATTCCGAAAAACTGTCCGCTGAAACCTTGTTTCAACGAACAGTCCGCCCGTGTGTAGGCTTGTTCGTCAAACAAAGTTCCGCGCATGCTCAGAAAGGATTTTCAAGCCGAAAGTTATAATGCAGTGTATAGGACGTCGTATTTTGCGTCCCGTCGTACGTGCCGTTCACGTCATCGCGCACGGTTTCAGCAAACTGTTCGTTCGTCGTGTGTGGCCATGTCCGTCCATGCTAAGTTTGAGCGGACTGTTCGCTCAAACTGTTGGACCGACAAAGTTGGGCCAACAGTCCGCGCGTGTGTACGCGGCCTAAGGGTTTCATTTCCTCCAAAAACAGGGTGCTTAATTCCTGCTCTTGCGGCATGTGTACACCTTTGGCTGCTACCTCAGCAGCTTAAAGAGGAAGTAAACCTTGATGGTTTTTACTTCCTCTTTATTTCCCTGCAAAGGTAAAGCATAATGGGCTACTATGCATCGCATAGTAGCCCATTATATGACACTTACCTGCAGGAGAGCCCGTGATGTCCATGTCTTCCTCGCTAGCAGTGAGCGTCCATTCTTCACCCCTCTTCCTTCCGGCGACACAAACTCTGGCTCTGTGACTGGCCGGAGTCACAGGATGTATATGCGCAGGAGCAGCCAGTCACGGCATAACCCGAGCTAGAAACTGCACAGCGTGCCCTTTCTAACTCTGGTGCATGCGCAGAATAAATTAGTTTGCAAATATCTCCTAGATCGTGTAGGTCTAGGAGATACTTCAAGCACCTACAGGTAAGCCTTAATCTATGCTTACTTGTAGGTTAAAGTGGCCTGTAAGGGTTTACAACCACTTTAAGGGGGTAGGGATTGAGGGTGTAAAACCATGTCTCAACCACAGGGTTTTACCACCCTCCAGGGTGCCACTGCCAAATGAAATTAAGGGCTCATTCACAAGTGCAGCAGGCACTGCTGCTCCCCTAAAAAAAGTGATGTGTGTTTGATAGGTGGTGAGGAGGCAATATGTTGCCTTCTCACCACCTGATTTAAACCCATGATTGCCATGCAATGTACGTGATTGCGACATGGTAGTATAGCAATTATAGGTTTAAATCAGGTGTGAGGCAGTGACACTGTGCCCGGTGATCTTTGATTTCTCCCATGTTGTTCAGGTAGATCTGCACCTCTTTAAGGTTGCCTACCCCTGCCTTAAATTTTATATTTGAGAGGATCTGTGTCAATAAGCTCCAAAGATGATAATGTAGGAGACTCAGAACACCTTACTACACCACTTCTTGGACACATGGAAACTTTTTCCAAAGAAAACTAGCCACCATTGTCAAGAGAAGGTGCCAGCAATGGGGAACTTATGTATTAGTCACCTTCCCTAATAATGTGATACTAGCAGCCCAAACTGGCTTGTATCTCCATAAAAATGGGGCAGTGAGGGTGCACAAATCTCCCATGCTGATACCAGCCTGCATGTTCTTCACAGGGTGCTTTCACAGGGAACTTTGTGGTCAAATATGGTGATTAGTGAATTATGTAACAGTGATAGCAAACATATCCAATTTTGGAAATGGCACTCTTATTTTGGGACCCTTCTCAAAGCAATTTCGGAGATTAAAGGGTATATGTTTAGATATCAGGAAAGATCACTGTAATGAGAAAAGCTATGAGTTAGTCGTGGCTGGTTAGTGATGGGATTATAAATGAATAAATAATTGTAACCCTCTAAATGCTGACATAGGGTTATAAACATAGCAAACAATGCACAATAACATGCTCTAGCTGGAATATTTTCTGACCATTAGCACAGATTCTTGTAAGTTTCTTTTTCTACTGATCTAAAAGCACCGCTAATTTACTGACATATACATGGCTGTGTGCATGGGCCAATAGAAAACAATAGCCTGCATTCAGATCAGTAAAAAGCCCCTGTGCAAGAGCCCTTACTGTAAATCTCCTCTAATTGCTTGTTTTAATTTGTGTGAAGCCTGGTTTTCAGTTGAAAGTCTTTCTTACATATTTAAATATATTGTTTTCATCTTTTCCCATAGGTTTTCTAAATGCAAACTGTATAATGCAGGGATGTCCAAACTTTTTTCAAAGAGGGCCAGATTTGATGAACTGAACATGCGCGAGGGCCGACCATTTTGCCTGACATTCTTTGAACCATTAAAATTCGGTCTAAGCGTGTCCATCCGAGCACTAATACACGGCCCAACAAGAATTCTCTTGCCTTTGTGGCTGTGTGTGGTGAATAGATGAACTCAAGTGTATTATTTGGATACACCATATTTATTGACGTATAACACGCACCTTCACTTTAAGAGGGAAGCTTCAGGAAAAAAAAACTTAAAATTTTAAATAAAGAACTGTGAAGCAAAACAAGGGTCAGTGTCTATCTGCAGACCCACAATTGCTAGGAATGCAGCGCTCACCATTGCTAGGAATGCAGCGCTCACCATTGCTAGGAATGCAGCGCTCACCATTGCTAGGAATGCAGCGCTCACCATTGCTAGGAATGCAGCGCCCACCATTGCCGGGAATTCACCCACCATTGCCAGGAATTCACCCACCATTGCCAGGAATTCACCCACCATTGCCAGGAATTCACTCACCATTGCCAGGAATGCAGCCACCATTACCAGGGATTCACTCACCATTGCCGGGAATGCAGCCACCATTGCCAGGAATTTCACCCACCATTGCCAGGAATTTCACCCACCATTGCCAGGAATTTCACCCACCATTGCCAGGGATTCACCCGCCAATGCCAGGAATGCAGCCACCATTGCCGGGAATGCAGCCACCATTGCCGGGAATGCAGCCACCATTGCCAGGAATGCAGCCACCATTGCCAGGAATGCAGCCACCATTGCCAGGAATTTCACCCACCATTGCCAGGAATTTCACCCACTATTGCCAGGAATGCAGCCACCATTGCTAGGAATGCAGCGCCCACCATTGCCAGGGATGCACCCACTATTGCCAGGGAATTCACCCACCATTGCCAGGGAATGCTGCCACCATTGCCAGGGAATGCTGCCACCATTGCCAGGGAATGCAACCACCATTGCCAGGGAATGCACTCACCATTGCCAGGGAATTCACTCACCATTGCCAGGGAATTCACTCACCATTGCCAGGGAATTCACTCACCATTGCTGGGAATGCAGCCACCATTGCCAGGAATGCAGCCACCATTACCAGGGATTCACTCACCATTGCCGGGAATGCAGCCACCATTGCCAGGAATTTCACCCACCATTGCCAGGGATTCACCACCATTGCCAGGGATTCACCCACCATTGCCAGGAATGCAGCCACCATTGCTAGGAATGCAGCGCCCACCATTGCCAGGGATGCACCCACTATTTCCAGGGAATGCTGCCACCATTGCCAGGGAATGCTGCCACCATTGCCAGGGAATGCTGCCACCATTTCCGGGGAATGCTGCCACCATTGCCAGGGAATGCAACCACCATTGCCAGGGAATTCACTCACCATTGCCAGGGAATTCACTCACCATTGCCAGGGAATTCACTCACCATTGCCGGGAATGCAGCCACCATTGCCAGGAATGCAGCCACCATTACCAGGGATTCACTCACCATTGCCGGGAATGCAGCCACCATTGCCAGGAATTTCACCCACCATTGCCAGGAATGCACCCACCATTGCCAGGGATTCACCCACCATTGCCAGGGATTCAATCACCATTGCCGGGAATGCTGCCACCATTGCCAGGAATGCAGCCACCATTGCCAGGAATTTCACCCACCATTGCCAGGAATTTCACCCACCATTGCCAGGAATTTCACCCACCATTGCCAGGAATGCAGCCACCATTTCTAGGAATGCAGCGCCCACTATTGCCAGGGAATTCACCCACCATTGCCAGGGAATTCACCCACCATTGCCAGGGAATTCGCCCACCATTGCCAGGGAATTCACCCACCATTGCCAGGGAATTCACCCACCATTGCCAGGGAATGCTGCCACCATTGCCGGGAATGCAACCACCATTGCCAGGGAATGCAACCACCATTGCCAGGGAATTCACTCACCATTGCCAGGGAATTCACTCACCATTGCCAGGGAATTCAGCCACCATTGCCGGGAATGCAGCCACCATTGCCAGGAATGCAGTCACCATTGCCAGGAATGCAGCCACCATTGCCGGGAATGCTGCCACCATTGCCGGGAATGCTGCCACCATTGCCGGGAATGCTGCCACCATTGCCAGGAATGCAGCCACCATTGCCAGGAATGCAGCCACCATTGCCAGGGATTCACCCGCCATTGCTAGGAATTCACTCACCATTGCTGGGAATGCAGCCACCATTGCCAGGAATGCAGGCACCATTGCCAGGAATGCACCCACCATTGCCAGGAATTTCACCCACCATTGCCAGGAATGCAGCCACCATTGCTAGGAATTCACTCACCATTGCCAGGAATGCAGCTACCATTACCATCAGTGCAGCCATGGAGGGCAGGACGAGCGCCAAAGACATCTTACAGGAGAATCTCCTGTTTACACAGCGGCCTCTTTAAGAGAAAGTCCTGCCTCCTTTGATGGACAGTACAGTCATCCAATGGCAGAGACGGGACTTCCTATTACAGCTGCCGTGTAAACAGGAAATTCTCCTCCTGTGTGCACAGCACTCGTCCCGTCTCCTCCCTCTGAGGCAGCCGGACTATATATCTTTTGTGGCCCCGGCGCTGGGAGATCGCCGGGGGCCACAAAAGATATATGTGTTTAAACAACCAGGCAGGCCGTTCAAAACCAGACCACGGGCCGCGATTGGCCCGCGGGCCGGACTTTGGACATGCCTGGTATAATGCATGATGACACATTCTCATTCTACTTTCTATTATCTAGTAGCATGGCTTATATATATAGCTCTCACTGAGCTTCTACACACTTGATATTGTGGGAATTGATATAAGCTTAAAAAAGGATGGGGCTTGTGTAATATACAATATCAGAAGTAGTAAACAAGCAGGAGTTCAAAAGAATACTGGCAGATTTTAAAAACTGTAAAGTATGGAAAATTAAAAGTAGGGTTAAAGAGACCCTGCTGGTAAACTAAAACTTAACATGATACACCATGATCTAAAAATAAACTATAATTTCCAAGATAATAGTAGTTACCGCTCCTGCTGCCCCCTTATTCAAATAACAACTGGTAATGAGGAATCACTGGCTGAAGCCTTCTTTAGAAATGGACACTTCTAGGAATGTCACTCAGTGTTCTCAATGGTGACAACAGGAGGAACATATGAAGGAAGTGTGAATCCTGGAAATCAACACTCCCCAGTAGTGTTGTTTTCTACTAGGATTTCATCAGGATTTTCAATGGAACACTGTTTGACTGTGTCAGTGGCAGGAGGGGGTAATATTTACTTGAATCTGTACAGGCAGAGCTTTTTTGGATATTTTGCAGACAGGGTCATTTTAATTTGCAATCTTTCTTTAGAAATTATATATCAACATATGTCTTAAGTGTAACTATAACATATTTCTCTATCATCCAGTTATAGATACCCAGAAATGCAAAATAAGTTAACATAACACCAAATTAGGTATAGTAAGTTGTACCATCTGATTAAAAATGACCTTCAGACTTTAAATATAAAATAGTACTTTGATTTTGAAGCTTTCAAATATCCAATAATTACAGCTGATTATTTTAGAATTGCTCATGTGGCTGCAAGTCTTTAGAAACATATAGACGGGAATCATTAGGATGACATTTTGCCTTAAACTCACTTGATTAGTCCCAGTTTTCAAAATTTCCGAATATGACTTTGCATTAAGTATTAATTTGAATTCTTGTGATAAATAAGTAAAATATAATGAAATGGCATTGAAATAATTTACTATCTGTCAAGAATAATAAATGATCTAGATAATTAGCTATATTTTTCCTGTTCTCTGATTCTTAGATTTATTTCATTCATCTGTTTGGTTGATCAAGTAAGGGCAATGTAATATTTCATTAACCTATGGAAATCAATATCTCTTTCTTGTTGTGAAAAATACTCAGGGTTATCAGGTGACAAGAAATTCAATGATATGCAAAAAGTGAGAAAGATTGCCTTCAGGACGTATCGACACATGTCGGGGCTACTTACATTTGACATAAATTAACCGTTGTCTTGTCAGTTTTGATGATCATGCGTCTCGGCTATGCTACACTGGCTTTTAATCTTAGTCTGTAAGGTGTGCAGCAATGCCCTTGAGTTTAATGCTTCGACCAATAAACACTCTATATAGTGCTCAGTGGTCTATGGAATTATCAGATACGTTTAGTGCTAATGTACTATACACACTGGCAAAATAAATATTTGTATTTAAAAGAGGTTAATTCTGAGGAACAAAAGTGAAATAAACAGACAGTAGACATACATAGCACCAATAAAATAGGAAAACTCAATGTATCCAGAGACTTTTTTAAAGGGGATACTTGCAATTCTGATATATTTGTTTAACACCAACATTTTTTGACAATTTGGTTGCTTGAGTTGGAGCTTTTAGATGATTACTTATATAACCCAAACTAGAATAAAATGGTTAAGAAACACAGGTACTGCATTCAAGCTTATATCTTGTTTATACAATATTATATTGATGATAAAGCAAAGAGAAAATCTGGTTAATCATTGGCACTATTCTAATATCTGACTGTTGTAATTCAAAATGTGATTTTTGTGTTTAGGTGTATATGTTTGCGCATTTAAATAATATGATGGGATAGAGAGGAAGAATAGAAAGAAGTGATAGGATAGAAGGAAGAAAAAATAGTAAACACCAGACAGAAATATTTAAAGAAATTAAGAGCCAAGAGATCAAAAAGATAAATGATATACTCACCTTTACATCAAGGCTGTCTTTCATGGTTCTTGTTTATTGTCACTATATGACCTCAGTTTTCTGGTTAAATGATGGCCAGCACTAATCAGCTCACTTCCTCTGAGCCTAGACTGCCATAGACTACTGGCTTTGTAAAAGGCTGAAGAGTTGTTTGGATTTGGAAAACTCCAATTAATTAGCACGATTCATGTACAATCATACTACATCCATCTTACTGTACATTTTTATTGCTGTGTGTTTAAAATTCAATTACAGTGAATCTGAAATCAAAGGTGATGAACTGCTATTTTGTAGGGAACATTGATAACTATTAATTGTGCTTAACCACTACAATACAGGGCACTTTCACCCCCTTCCTTCCCAGCCCAATTTTCAGCTTTCAGCGCTCTCGCTCTTTCAGTGACAATTGCGTGGTCATGCTACACTGTACCCAAATGAAATTGTTATCATTTTTTTCGCACAAATAGAGCTTTATTTTGGTGTTATTTATTCACGACTCCGTTTTTTTTTTTTTTGCGATATAAGCGCAAAAATAGCGGAAATTTGGAAAAAAAACTATATTTTCTTTTTTCTATTTGAAAAGAAATCCAATAAAATCAAATTTTGTCATAAATTTAAGCCAAAATGTATTCTGCTACATGTTTTTGGTAAAAAAAATTCCGTTAAGTGTATAATAATTGGTTTGTGTGATCACGGACATATGTACGCAAATGATCATGTACATATGTGTGCAGGTGATCACGTACATATGTGTGCAGATAATCATTGGGACATGTGATTTTAGTGGGACATATGTGGGGGACATGTTTTTATTATTAGGGACATGTGTTTTTATTATTTGGGGACATGTATGTTTTGGGGACATGTGTGTTTTGGGGACATATGTGGGGACTGTGTTTGTACTGTGTGGTGTGTTGTGTGTGTACACTACACTGATGATCAGTGAGTAAAAAGCTGTAAAAAGCAGCCCATACTCACTGATCATCAGCCGGCTGCAGCGATCTGCTCTCTTCTCCTCAGCGGTGACTTCCGTGTGAGGAGAGGAGAGCCGATTGCCTAGCCACCGGCTGTTTGTTTACATCACATGACGGCCGTGATTGGACACGGCCGTCATGTGATCAGGAGGGCCAATCACAGAGCCCTCCTGCCGATCTGAGATGTGCCGTGTCCGGGTGACACGAGCACATCGGGATCGCGCCGCTGCGCGGGCGCGCGCGCGCGCGATCCTGCTGCTCCTGAATGACGTTCCCAAACGTCCTATCAGGAGCAGGCGGCTCCCACCCGGCCGTATATACGCATTGGCCGGGTGGGAAGTGGTTAAGTAGTACACTGAAAAAATACCTTTTTTGCCTTAAATTCTTCCTAAAAAAATTGATACAAATACAATTGTGTCTAGGCACTCCTGTTATATAGCCTTATAGTTGAACATTTACACTGTGAGATCATCAAAGGCACGTCTGTCTCTGACTGCTACTCTCAAAAGATTGGGTGTGAGATTTAATGATGTCACTATTGTGCTGTTCATAGTTCTCCTGAGGAATTACTGGAGAGGAAACTGTACCTGAGAAGCTGCAGTGCAAGGATCTGCTTAATTTATTTGGAGGATCTGCTCATCTCCACCTCTCCTGCTGCTCAATGAATTCCCACCAGGGGGCAGCTCTGACATCAACATTCAAAGCTCTACCTCTTCTAAGACTGCCACTTCCACATAGTGACACATTGTGAATGAACAGAAGGGAGCCTATGCTTGTTTGGCTTGGGCACAGCTTTCACAGTACAGGTCCATTTTCACCACTTAATCATCATAGTTATAGGAGATACAACCTAAGAAAAAAAAAGGAAATTTCTTGGACATAAACCTATGCCCTGCTCTTCTCACCATGTCACTGCCACCCCAGCACTACTATTAATCATCGATCATTAAAATGACAGTTGGAAAGTGTTACCTGTTACATAGCAAGCGCAGCTGTCAAAATGCAGTGTAAAATTACATTTTCAGATAGTATTGAAGTGTCATTGAATAATACAATGTAGCATTGTGTTGGTACATTGTATTTACTACTTCGTTCAAATGTACAGTAGAACAAAGAGGTAACAGTTGATAGGAAAATTACTTCAGGTAAATATTTAAATTACAACATGTTTCATTGTCAAGGTGGGCAGAGAAAGAATGGTTGCTGGGGCGAAAGGAAGTGCTACTCTGGGCTTTAGGAGAGATGAGCAGAGCAGAAGGGTGTATAGCAGGGATAGGCTTATAGTCTCACCCCAGTCTGCGGTCCCCCAGTGTCACGTACCTTACTGTGGAGCCTGAGATGATGAGGGTGGCCTCTTGCACAATTCCTGTCCAAGCACCCCTGGTAGTGGAGACAGGTACTGCTAGGAGTGGAAGGGTGCAGATGCCTGGCAGCTGTGAGAGTGGGCTGGAGTCTGGTCACAAGCCTTATTCAGTGGGAGACAGGCAGACAGGTACAGAATCAGGATCAGTTGCAAACCAGGAACAGGCAGAAATCGATAATGTGCAGGTGGTGGGGTACCAAATCAGGAGATGGAGCTGTAGTCATAAATCCAAGCCAGGGTTGGTAACATAAGCAAGAATTAGGCAGGGGAGATCCAAGAGAGTTGTCAGAAGTAGCTGGGTCAGGAACAAGGTCAGCAGACATGGATAAGTGTCAGGAGTACAGGAACCAAAGCTGAAGACAATCCAACACTGAAACCAGGCAGATTCTAAGTTTAAATAGTCTGCTGGGTGCCAGAATCTATGGATGCATGTGCACGCTAACGTGTACGTGCACATGCTCACACGTATGTGTCAATGCGCATGCACATTCCAGTCCTTGCTTGTGTTGGTCTGCTGAAGGGGAATAAGCAGCTGTTGAATGGGAATGAGAACTTACTGCACAGGAATGAGCACCTGCTGCACAAGTTCTCTGACATCCAGTGCATGCGATTTAAAGTGAAAGGGCTCTATCTTCATGTAAGTGCATTTTTATTTATTAAATCAATAGTTTGGTTTTTAGAGAGCATTATGGTGTTTCATTTTGCATCTCTCTAAACCAGTTATATGGATTGATCCTTGATGCTTGGTGAGATATGGAAACATTGGTGGTGTAACAGCCCTGTCCAAGGCTCTAAAAGCATAAGACCTTTTATTTTAGAGGTCAATAAGATAATGTGAGACCATATGTTAGGATTATTCTTCTCCTGTGATCAGTCAAACTCCAGATGTATTGAAAAGCAGACAATTTATTTCAGATGTATCAATACAAATGGATGACACTTTACATGCTGAGAAGATAAGCAGAATTCATACAGACACAGGATGTGTGACCTTTTTTTATAAGATTGACAGACAGAATCTTATTGGATAAAAGTTCCCCTGTTGGCTCATGATGCATAACAGCTTTATTTGCCAATTGCAGCATCTTTTACAATCTATTACCTTATATAGCAAAGCTTGTGGTTTTCTGTCCTTAGGCAGTTAGCTGAAACAGTAGACAAAAAACAAGTTAAAGCAATGACGCCATTTTAAATATCAGTCTCTATTTTTGATAAAATAGTCACACGATAAACGTTAAAACTTTTCCAACATTCCCTCCTCTTGTGTGGTTATTTTATCTCAACACATTTTAATGATAGTCCCTCTGTTTTATGCACTTTCGGACTGTATGTCATTAAGTTGAGCTTCAGTGTCCACACAGGAAGGGCTTGATACATTGTTCTTGTGACTGCGCTTTCAATACATTTTTGTGAAAGTCCTCGAATACAGGGAATGCAGCAGTATCCACAAGTCACCAAGATGGCTAAAGCCATAGCAATAGAGATGAAACATGAGGTGATAAGTCCAGTCCATTTCCCAAACCAACCTTCAAGCCAGTTTGTGAATGGATCATTAATACCTGATTTTTCCGCTAATTCATTTGATAGAGCAGTCAATCCTTCTAGGGCTCTGGTCATGGTTCCTCCAGAAGGTGTATTGTTAGGGATAAAGGTGCAACACATGCTGCCAAACATTTTGCATACCCCTCCTCTTTCAGCCAGTACCATATCTAAGGCCATCTGGTTCTGCCAGGCCATTTGAGATGTGAGGGCCAGTTGTTCTGCTAGGTCTTTTACAGCGTCCCTAGTATAATTTAGAAATTGGTGTTGGGTATAGTATATATAGTTAATCCAGTCAACATTTTTATTTATAGTCACCCACCAGAAAAAAGACTCAAACCCGGCTGTCACCTGATTCCTGGCTTAAAACTCATCTGGCACCCCACGAGGAACCCCAATCTCATCTATGTAGATCTGAGAGTCAAATGACCCTTTGGCAGAGGTGTCCCTTCTATACCTTTGGTGATTTTTGCTCCATGGGTGTTCTGACAGGATTCTCGGGGCATACCTAGCTTGACCATAGCACAATTCCCTTGGGCATTGGCAGGTATCCTAGCTCGCAGCACCACTGCACTTGCTAATCCACTCATTACAGTAGTCATCAGATAGTGACCCAAGATCCACCCCGATACTGTTCCCTGGTAGTGTAAAACAAGTAAAGTTGCCCAGATATTCAGTAACCAGTGGAAGTATCTGAGGTCTCTATACTGTGGGAAACAACAAACTCAATGTGTGACAGGTAGAATTTGTTTCAGGTTTATAGCTCTTATTATACAACAACAAAATACATTTTAAAATTTCTGGATCTGTATTGTGTTCTAGAGGAAAAGGGACCATTGCTAAATGTGGTCTGGCTTTGGCACAAACTAAGCAGTTTTCCTTTTTTAGAGTTTTAACCGTGTACCTCTAACCACAATTTTTTTTTCCTGGTATCCTGTCTCCAAAGCTATGGCATTTTCTACTGTTAAGTTAGTAAATCTTAGTGCTTATGCACACGGACGTTTTAAAAAACTGGCTGCAAAGCTAGCTCCGACGCCTGGAAAAATCGGCGTTAAAAACGCGATTTTTACCGCGTTTTGCATTGGCGTTTTTGCGCGTTTTTTAGCGTTAGCGTTAAGTAGTGTTTTTAAAGAAACACATCTCTTGGCTATAGCACTCAGAAAACAAATAAAATATGTTGCGCGTTTGTGCGCGTTTTTGCGCGTTTTCCCGCGATTCGTGTTTTTACAGCTCTAGCTCCGTGCCAGGGAACGCACTGGTCCTGGGTTTTTTTTACAGCTTAAAAACGCCTATGCCATTTGCAGCTCAAAAACGCCTAGGTGGGCATGAAGCCATAGACTAACATGGACAGGCCTTTTTAAGCTGCAAAAAACGCTCAAAAAAGCGGCTGTAAAAACGTCCGTGTGCATGAGGCCTTATAGTTTTACTCAGAACTTCTATTTTAGTATGGCCTTCCTCTTTTTCCCTCATGTCTACCTTCTCCTGTTGTCTAGTTTTATTAGGTGGTAACACTTCTATAAAAAATTTGTCTGAGGGGTCAGTTCCTGACACCCATGCTCCCATGGAGTACAACCGCTGATATTCCTTCCTCGGCTCCTTTAATGTTATAAATAGGGATGAGCTTCGAGTTCGAGTCAAACTCATTTTCGACTCGAACATTGCCTGTTCACCTGTTCAGCGAACAGTGAACAATTTGGGCTGTTTGCGGCAAAATTGAAAAGCCGGAACACCCTGTACAAGTCTATGGGAGAAATCTAAAGTGACAATTTTTAAAGCTAATATGCAAGTTACTGTCCTAAAAAGTGTTTGGGGACCTGGGTCCTGCCCCGGGGGACATGGATCAATGCAAAAAAAAGTTTTAAAAACAGCAGTTTTTTCAGGAGCAGTGATTTTAATAATGATTAACCAGTTCCTGACCAGCGCACGCCGATGTATTCGGCAGAATGGCACGGGCAGGCATATTGGCGTACAGATACGTCCAATCTTCAATGCCGCCCTGCCATCGCGAGCGCGCCGGCGGCGGCACGCTCACATGCCGGTCGGGACCCCCATGAGTCCGGTCGCGGGTCCCACGGACTCGATCGCCACGGGCATATCCGCGATCGTCTCACGGGACGGCTGAATGGAGGAAATGCCCTGTAAACAGCATTTCTCCATTCTGCCTAGCAACTAGTGACGCTGATCTCTGCTCCATGTGATTGGAGCAGAGATCAGTGTTCACTAAATGAAAGCCCAACCCCCCCACAGTTAGTAACACACCCCTAGGAACACTTAACCCCTACACTGCCACCCACTGGTTAACCCCTTCACTGCCAGTGTCATTTACACAGGAATCACTGCATTTATATAGCAGTGATTACTGTAGAAATGACAATGGTCCCAAAAATGTGTCAAAAATGTCCGATGTGTCCGCCACAATGTCGCAGTCACAATAAAAATCGCTGATCACCGCCATTACTAGTAAAAAAATAAAATAAAAATGATTAATAAAAATGCCATAAAACTATCCCTATTTTGTAAACGCTATAACTTTTGCGCAAACCAATCAATAATCGCTTATTGCGTTTTTTTTTACCAAAAATATGTAGAAGAATACGTATTGGTCTAAACTGAGGGAAAAAAAACGTTTTTTATATATTTTTGGGGGATATTTATTATAACAAAAAGTTAAAAATAATGTGTTTTTTTCAAAATTGTCGCTCTATTTTTGTTTATAGCGCAAAAAATAAAAACCGCAGAGGTGATCAAATACCACCAAAAGAAAGCTCTATTTGTGGGGAAAAAAAGACGTCAATTTTGTTTGGGAGCCACATCGCACGACCGCGCAATTGTCAGTTAAAGCGGCGCAGTGCCGAATCGCAAAAAGGGGTCTGGTCTTTGGCCAGCAAAATGGTCCGGTCTGTAAGTGGTTAAAGTGAAACAATAAAAGTGTAATATTCCTTTAAATTTCATACCTGGGGGTGTCTATAGTATACCTGTGAAGGGGCGCATGTTTCCCGTGCTTAGAACTGTCCCTGCACAAAGTGTCATTTCTGCAAAAAAAAATCACTCGCGGCTATAATGAATTGTCGGCTCCGTAATACAGAGAACACTCAATGAGTGTTCTCTGTATTATGGGAGCCGACAATTCATTCATTGATTAAAAAAAAGTGTGGGGTTCCCCCAAATTCAATTACCTGGCCCTTCAGGTCTGGTATGGATATTAAGGGGAACCCCGCGTCAAATTAAAAAAAAATTGACGTGGGGTTCCCCCTAAATATTCATACCAGACCCTTCAGGTCTGATATGGATATTAAAGGGAATCCCGTGTCAAATTTAAAAAAAAATTGACGTGGGGTCCCCCTAAAAATCCATACCAGACCCTTTATCCGAGCACGCAACCTGGCAGGCCGCAGGAAAAGAGGGGGGACGAGAGAGCAGCCCCCTCCTGAACTGTACCAGACCACATGCCCTCAATATTGGGAGGATGCTTTGGGGGTCTGTGACCCCTCAAAGCACCATGTCCCCATGTTGATCTGGACAAGGGCCTCATCCCCACAACCCTGGCCGGTGGTTGTGGGGGTCTGCAGGTGGGGGGCTTATCAGAATCTGGAAGCCCTCTTTAACAAGGGGACCCCCAGATCCCGGCCCCCCTGTTTGAAATGGTAAGGGGGTACGAAAGTACCCCTACCATTTTACAAATAAAGTGTAAAAAATTGTTAAATAAGACAAACACACTTTTGAAAAATTCCCTTATTAAAAATAAAAAAAATTAAAAAAAGATTCCAGCGGTGGTAATCCACTCTTGCTATCCAACGATGGATGATCATCTCTCCGGGTTCCAACGATGGCTGATCTGATCCTGCGACGGGTGATTTTAAGTCCAGCGCAGTCCATCCATGCATCCATCTTCTGTCTCCACTGAGGAGACACTGCGGAATCCCAGCTCCTGACGTTTCTTATAATAGCAGGGCGGGGACACCCGTCACCTGACCACACCCCTCTGACACTAGTGAGGGAAGCCAGGGCTTCCCCCAATGATGTATGGGTGACCCCGCCCCCCTGTGATGTAACAGAAACCTGCATTGAGGGAACCAACAATGCCAACATGTGCGGTACTGTACTGTAGTAGAGCATGATCCCCTCCCATCAAAGACTGGGCCGCAGGGCAGTATTCCAACGTGATGACAACCCCAAACACACCTTCAAAACATCCACTGCATTGCTAAAGAAGCAGACGGTAAAGGTAATGGACTGGTCAAGCATGTCTCCAAACCTAAACCCTATTGAGCACCTGTGGGGCATCCTCAAATAGAAGGTGGAGGAGTGCAAGATCTCTAACATCTACCAGCTCTGTGATGTCGTCATGGAGGAGTGGACTCCAGTGGCAACCTGTGAAGCTCTGGTGAGCTCCATGCCCAAGAGAGTTAAGGCAGTGTTGGAAAATAATGGTGGCCACACAAAATATTGAAACTTTAGTCCCAATTTGGACATTTTCACTTACGGGTGTACTCACTTTTGTTGCCAGTGGTTTAGACAATAATGGCTGTGTGTCAGGAATTGTTCCACCTGCTGGTAGAATTGTCACACATCTGGCGTGCAGTACTGTTATCCACCAGGGGGCGTCTCCTGACTGTCTGGAACTGTCAGGAATCTCTCTCCTGCTGGTGGTATTATTTGCTATTTGGGCCACATTACTGGTGCCCACCAGTGGGTGGTTCCTCGTAGTGTGGAGCCGACATCATCTCCTGCGATCAGGCATCAGCTGAGCCTGATTGCAGGAGATGTGTATAAATACCCAGCAAAGCACACACACACTTTGCCTTGGTATCATCCTTGTGCCCTGACCTGAACCTGAGAGCTCTGTATCTGTATCTGAACCTGACCTTGATCCCTGTACCTGAACCCTGTTCCTTGTACCTGGATCCCACCCTCCTGTGATCCTGTTACTCTTACCTTTACCTTTCAGCCTGATCCATCCATCCTCTCCTTGTCCTGCTTGTTCCCTGTCCCCATCTGCTGACCTCCCATTGATGACCCTGGCCTGGCTCCATTTATGATTCCGGTATTCCTTATTTGTTTATATATCCCATAAAGAACAGGTTGTTGAGAGGAATGCCTTCGTGCTGAGCACTGGAATCAAAGACGACTCTAATTTGGCCTGCCTTGTGAGGATGATACATGGTGATCAAAGTGCACTTTAAGGAGGCAAATCTAGCAACAGCTTGTTGTAGATTGTTTGGCAGTCTTCCTTTTGGATGGTAAAAGGATAAAGGTTCTACGCAGCTGTTGGAATCACCCTAAAATAACTCATTCTCCATGACCTTGAGAAATTCCCTATCTTCCACTGAGGGTGCTAGCGCATCATCTTCATTAGTCGAAGGGAACACTAAAGAACCAAGGTTGTCATCAAAAGATGGGAAGAAGTTTGTGCTGCCTTGTCTGCTGCCTTGTCTCTTCTCCAGGAGACCTCTGTAGTACCACTACAGGTACCTAGAGTGTAGGGGTGGACATACCCTTTTAGGTCAAGTAACTCAAACAGTTCTGATCTTGCTACTGATCGACTACTTTGATCATCTAAGATGGCATACACCTTAACAATCTTTTGTGGACGATCCTTCTGATGCACATTCACTAAGCATAGTTTGGCACAAGACTTACCACAAAGGTCTTCCCCGCAGACTTCAGTATACGAAGAAGGTATTGCGGGGACCTCGGTCACTTGAGTTGTTCCCCCCCCCCCCTTGTTCTCTGATGGTGAAGAAGAGTTTGCAGGTTGCATAGGTTTGGGCTCAGATGGATGAAGTGCTTGCACATGGTCATCATGGCACTTGATAGGAAATTTACAGTCTTTGGCGAGATGTTCAGTGGAAGCACAACATCTAAAACATATCCCAAATGTCTTTAGCAGTTCTTTATGTTTCTGAAGTGTTTTCTTCCTGAAGCCAATACATTTTTTGAGAGGATGAGGTTTCTTGTGGATAGGACATAAGCGATTTATGTTTTCAATCTTACCAATCTGGTTGTTTGCGACTGGAACTGAGGTGGCAGAGGGAAGAACATCAGTCTTTTTTCACAGACACTGGACCTCTACGGTTTCTATAGCTGGAATGCAGGCTGCCGCCACTAGAGACAAGTGAAGCAGAATAGAACTAAGAGAAACTTGGGTTGTTCTCGGTCTCTGTGATGTTCCTAACAAAGTCACAGAAATAGGAGAATGGAGGGAAAGAAACCTTGTTTTTCCTGCTGTACTCTGGTCCGATTTTAGCCTATGTTTCTTGTAGACTATATTGCAGCTTAGAGACAATTGGGATAACCTCATGGGAAGTGTCCAGGTAGCTGAGTTCAGGTAATTTGGGAATTTGGGGTCTGCCTTAGCCAGCTAGAGCTCAAGGAGGAGATAACTCAGTCTCTGAAACTTTTGATTGTCCTTACCAGACATCTTTGGGAAACCTTGCAGTCATCTGAATAGAGCATTCTCTATGGCTTCTGGACTGCCAAAGCTTTTTTTTAGTCTTTCTCGACCAGCGGTGAGGCCTGTAGTTGAGTTGTCAATGTACACTGACCTGTCTCTTGACTCTCTCTGCAGATTTCAGGCCAAGCCACCTGATGAGCATATCTAGTTCTTCAGCAGCAATAATTCCAAGGCCGTTGACTGCAGTTCTGAAGGCACATTTCCAACTTCTGTAGCTCTCAGGTCGGTCATCAAAGCTTGTAAGACCTGTCTTAGTAAGTTCACGGTGGAGTATATACTTTACAAACTCTGGCTGCTGTATCTGTAGTCTCTGGCTTTGTGAAGGGAGCTGCTGGCTGGATGGTGCCGTTCATGTTGTCACTCACATTATTGTTAAGAAATGCAGGGAAATATGGTGCAGCAAAGGCATTCAGCTATGAAATTGATTTAGAGTTTGATGTCTTGATGACACGTTGATCTGGAACTGTGAGGTTGACAGGAGGTTGGTGACTTGCTTGCAGTTTGGTCTGATGCTCTGTGATGCATGCAGAAGAGTTATGATTGTGAGCAGAAAGCATGCATTTTTGCATGAAAGAAGCGGCAGGAACATCTTTGGCATGGTACTTTGGAGTCTCTGGGTTATCAGGAGCATAGGAGCCAATTGAGCTTACACTGCTATGGCTTGGTACATTGCCTTTTGTGCGCTTAAGTGGATCTTCCCTAGCTGAGATGCTTGAGCTGATGTTGTCTTTCTCGCTTCTGCTCATAGCTTGTTCTAAGACCTTTAGCCTCGCCATGGCTGTAGCATAGTTACACTGTTCCTTTGAACCTTTCTGCCCTTTTGCGTGCTGTGCTGGACTTGAGCTTCTCTTGCTGTTGCCTCTGCCTGCATCTCTGCTCTCTTTTGCGCTCTCTTTGGTAGCTTCAGCTTCTGCATGGGCACTGATTAGTTGCTTGCTAAGCATAGAATACCTTGAACGTTGAGATCTAGAAGATTTTTTAGAATGTCTAGTAGTTGAGGAGATGTGGGATGCACCATCTTGTAATTGTACAAATCTTGCTTCTGCCTTTGCTTTAGTTTGTAGAATAAAGCTGTCTCTTTCCAGCTTAAGCAGCTGGACATTTTTCAATTACTCTAGTGAATTCTTAGTGTTAATACTCTGCAGGATGTTTTCATATTTATTGCTTGTAGTTTGATATGAGACGTATGAAGCATACAACTCCCTAATGGTGCCCTCTAGCTGCAGTACCCCACAATCTGGAGAGGTGATTTTAGACACAATGAGGAGAACATGGTCCCAGAGATGTTTTAAGCTAGCTGATAGTTCATGTCTGTCAGATTCGTAGTTCTCTTTAACCTTCCAGGTGGGCTTTACAGTGCACTTTGATAATACAGCAGGCTCTGCGTCCTGTTGCTGGCTTTCACTATGTGTTGCTGGGAGCAGTGATTCCTCACAAAGAGACATTATGGAGCCTTCCTGCCTCATTGTAGAATGTGGGAGACACAGGCTGCTGAATGCTGCAGAGACACAAAATTGGCAGCGATTTCTCCTAGCTAGGCAGTAAATCTTCACTGAGATCTATTTGGTAACACACAGCAGATTCTGTTAGAGTTGAGTATTGTCTTTTACTGTCCAGCACGCAGGCTTGAAATGTGGCATCTATGGTAGATGAGATAATTTCACCCTGGCCTATTCAGAAGAGTATTTACTCAGCCATAACTTACATGTTAGAAGATCCAGAAATGTTTGTTTTCTTACAGAACTGTTTAATGCAAAGTTGAGGCAGGTAAAGGGCAATAGTTCTGACAGCGTCAAAAAGCAGTGTAGAGTTAAAATTAAGCTTTGGCGCTAAAACCCTTCTTATCGTGCATCTGAGTGCAAAGAAATGAGTGTGTTTTTTTATAAAATCTATGTATTGTTAGACAATTTTATTCAGTGTTGCTATTAGGTAGCTTTTTTGCGTTTTATTTATGTGTGTGTGTGACAACCAAAAAATATATTAACCAAAAATATATTATTCCTATATCCACCGTGAGGTAGTACTTGCCAAATATCTGTATGAGTACTGCTTACAACTCCGTGATAGTTTCTATATATTCATTAATAAAATACCCAAAGTGAACAACCAAAAAAAAAAAAATATATATAAAAAATAAATAATAAACGACAAAATTATTTTGTGCAAAAATTGCTAGTTAGTGATCTAAACTCAATATTCTGCAACTACGAGTCCCAAAAGTGACGGTACAGAATAATCATGCAAATGACAAGAAAAAGTCCTTCAATATCCAAAAGAAATTTTCCAAAATCGCATCTATAAATTGCTAAAAAATCGCATGTGCTAAGTCTTTAAAACAAATAATAAGGTAAGGTGACTAGTGCAGGAAGATTAGGAACATTCCTCTCCGGTGCGCCACTCAGTGTTGAAGAGATATAATTGCGCTCACCAGAGAAAATACCCACGTGGAAGTAAAGGGTCAATATTCCCCCAGTACAACAGGAGCAGAGTCTAAAGCAAGCAGCACAGTGGCTCATACTGTGAACGCTCGGCTAACCCTTCTGAGGGTATTTTCTCTGGTGAGCGCAATTATATCTCTTCAACACTGAGTGGCGCACCGGAGAGGAATGTTCCTAATCTTCCTGCACTAGTCACCTTACCTTATTATTTGTTTTAAAGACTTAGCACATGCGATTTTTTAGCAATTTATAGATGCGATTTTGGAAAATTTCTTTTGGATATTGAAGGACTTTTTCTTGTCATTTGCATGATTATTCTGTACCGTCACTTTTGGGACTCGTAGTTGCAGAATATTGAGTTTAGATCACTAACTAGCAATTTTTGCACAAAATAATTTTGTCGTTTATTTATTTTTTATATATATTTTTTTTTTTTTGGTTGTTCACTTTGGGTATTTTATTAATGAATATATAGAAACTATCACGGAGTTGTAAGCAGTACTCATACAGATATTTGGCAAGTACTACCTCACGGTGGATATAGGAATAATATATTTTTGGTTAATATATTTTTTGGTTGTCACACACACACATAAATAAAACGCAAAAAAGCTACCTAATAGCAACACTGAATAAAATTGTCTAACAATACATAGATTTTATAAAAAAACACACTCATTTCTTTGCACTCAGATGCACGATAAGAAGGGTTTTAGCGCCAAAGCTTAATTTTAACTCTACACTTCTGGCCCACTCCTTTATGCAAAGGAGGAGGATCTAGGCACAGGCAGCTTTAACCCCTTGAGACCTAGTTAGTTTTTTCTTCTCCTTTTTCTTTTTCTCCATCCTTTTAGTTTGTAATTTTTACAGAATCTGTCCGTAGCGCAATCTTAACGATTCATCCGTCAAAAAGCAGTGTGGTTACATATGGGATATTACACAAAATAGCTCCTAGCAAGGGATAAGTAGGAGGGGTTACCGAACAACAAGCATGGAGGGAAAGGACTTAAAGAGGAAACAACATTAAAGTGGCCACTACATATACTGTACATGAAGGTGGGTTCAATCGTGGGACATGACATTAGATGAAGCATCTCTTTATAGCACACTCTCTTAGCTGCTTCTAAAACAGCAGCCAGAATGGGATTAATAGTAACAATAAAATATACTTTTTGCATATTTAGAAGTCTGGAAGGGTTTTAAATTGTGCAGGGTAATGGGCTGAAAAGTAAATGTCTTCTGCATGAAACCTATCATATCCCCCTGTAGTCAATACTGCAAATCCAAAACATCATTGTAAACCACAAACAGGAATCCCTTAATTCGTTTTGAGATCTTATGTGCCAAATGCAATTTCAAAAAACTACTCTTGCCTTGTTTCCTCTCCATCTACTACAGCAATGCATGTATGTATTCCTCAGGTAAAAAGATCTTAATTTTGAATTCTAAGCTCTTGTACACACGGTCTGACATTCCGACAACAAAATCCGTTGGATTTTGTCTGACGGATTTTGTCCGAAACTGGTGTTGCATACACACGGTCGGACAAAGTTGTTGCAAAATCCGATCATTCGTAACGTGATGACGTTATTTCGTTACGACGGGACTACGTTCAGGCTAGTAGCCAATAGCTTTGGTCTAGGAATTTGACCTGAGCATGTGTGGAACTTTGTCCGATCGGAATTCTCTACAAATGATCGGAACAAAGTCCGATCGGATCATGTTGTCGGAAGAGGCCCTTGTCCTCATCAACATGGGAACAAGGTGCTTTGGGGTGGGGGGCCGTGCGGCCCCCCTTCCCCAAGGCAACCCCCATGTTGAGGGCACGCGGCCTGGTACGGCTCAGGAGGGGGGGCGCTCGCTCGTCCCCCCCCTTTCCTGGCCGGCCGGGTAGCGTGCTCGGACAAGGGTCTGATGTGGACCTGGGGGGGACCCCCAGGCCGATTTTTTTCGGCGTTGGGGTTCCCCTTTAAGCCCATACCAGGTGGCGGGGCCAGTGAGGCCTCCTTCGCGGGCCCCGCCTGCCTGGAGACGCGCTCAAAATGAGCGGACTTTCCTCCGTGTGTGTGGATGAGTCCGTTCATTTCAAAAGTACGGCGGGCTTAGTATGCCATATTAGTCCGCTGAAAAAGTACCGTGTGTGGGGAAGTAGCCCATTCGGAAAGTCCGGCGGACAGTCCAGCGGGAAGTCCGCCGGACTAAGTCCGCCGGATAGTCCGCTACGTGTGTACGTGGCATAAAGCACACTTAGAATGGTTACTATATGTAGGAAGGCATGTTTATCCAGTACTGCAGAACAATACAGCACAGGCAGTTGTGAAAAGGGGTCTCAGTGCACAGATATTTAAAAGAATCCACACAATATCCTATCTCTGCCCTTTCCTCTAATTTACTAAAAATGCACATGAAAACAATTTACAAGGAAGATAATTGGCACACATCTCCTATGGGTTTGTATGAGCTTTGTACACCCAGCAAACATGATTCCTTCACTGATCTGCTAAAACTCATTCGCAGTGTGCATTATATGCAGATAATGTGCATAAAGCAATGGGTTAAAGGTACAGGTTCATATTGTAGGATTCTTTACATCATCTTTCAATTGTCACTTCCCATGAAATTAGACAAAGCACTTTTACATCTAATGGTATTTACAAGTAGTGATGGATGAACTTCCGACGGGACCTTTTTAAGAACGCGGACCACGAACGCGGCTGATAGTTTGCGAACCATAACGTTCGCAGCGGGCCCCATTGACTTCAATGGGAGGCGAACTTCACAAACCTACAGGTCAAATTTGCAGCCACAAAATAATTACTAGCTGTGCACACATAGTCCCACCGCATGGCCAATGACATAACACAAGTATGAGGTGAATCTGGGATCGACAACTACAAGCATTCTTTTTTTATATGTGAAATTGTGACAATTCAGGACTGTGGAGCGCATGAAGGCAATGGAGGAGAGGGAAGGTCAGGGTAGGCAAAGAATGAGGGATCACCAGCAGCGTGACATATAGCAATGACACCTGCACCGTAATAGAGTGATCTGACACCAGCACCGTGATAGAGAGCACTGACATCAGCAGCGGGACATACAGCAATGACACCTGCACCGTGATAGAGTGATCTGACACCAGCACCATAAAAGATAACACTGACATCAGCAGCGTGACATACAGCAATGACACCTGCACCGTGATAGAGTGATCTGACACCAGCACCGTGATAGAGAGCACTGACATCAGCAGCGTGACATACAGCAAAGACACCTGCACCGTGATAAAGTGATCTGACACCAGCACCATGATAGAGAGCACTGACATCAGCAGCGTGACATACAGCAATGACACCTGCACCGTGATAGAGTGATCTGACACCAGCACCGTGATAGAGAGCACTGACATCAGCAACGTGACATAAAGCACTGACACCAGCACCGTGATATACAGCACTGACACCAGCACCGTGATATACAGCACTGACACCAGCACCGTGATTTACAGCACTGACACCTGCACCGTAAGTAGCCCCAGGAGTAAGTCAGCATAGCACAGGGATGGTGGGAGCCCCTCATAATGAGCATAGCACAGGGATGGTGGGAGCCCCTCATAATATGCACAGCAGAGGTACAGCCCCAGGATAAAGTCAGCATAGCACAGGGATGGTGGGAGCCCCTCATAATGAGCATAGCACAGGGATGGTGGGAGCCCCCATAAAATGCACAGCAGAGGTACAGCCCCAGGAGTAAGTCAGCATAGCACAGGGATGGTGGGAGCCCCTCATAATAAGCAGCCCCAGGAAGAAGTCAGCACAGCACAGGGATGGTGGGAGCCCTCATAATAAGCAGCCTCAGGAGGAAGTTAGCACAGCACAGGGATGGTGGGAGCCCCTCATAATGAGCACAGCACAAGGATGGTGGGAGCCCCTCATAATATGCACAGCAGAGGTACAGCCCCAGGAGTAAGTCAGCATAGCACAGGGATGGTGGCAGCCCCTCATAATGAGCATAGCACGGGGATGGTGGGAGCCCCTCATAATATGCACAGCAGCGGTACAGCCCCAGGAGTAAGTTAGCATAGCACAGGAATGTTGGGAGCCCCTCATAATAAGCAGCCCCAGGAGGAAGTCAGAACAGCACAGGGATGGTGGGAGCCCCTCATAATAAGCAGCCCCAGGAGGAAGTCAGCACAGCACAGGGATGGTGGGAGCCCCTCATAATGAGCATAGCAAAGGGATGGTGGGAGCCCCTCATAATATGCACAGCAGAGGTACAGTCCCAGGAGTAAGTCAGCATAGCACAGGGATGGTGGGAGCCCCTCATAATAAGCAGCCCCAGGAGGATGTCAGCACAGCACAGGGATGGTGGGAGCCCCTCATAATAAGCAGCCCCAGGAGGAAGTCAGCACAGCACAGGGATGGTGGGAGCCCCTCATAATGAGCATAGCACAGGGATGGTGGGAGCCCCTCATAATATGCACAGCAGAGGTACAGCCCCAGGAGGAAGTCAGCCCAACACAGGGATGGTGGAAGCCCCTCATAATAAGCAGCCCCAGGAGGAAGTCAGCACAGCACAGGGATGGTGGGAGCCCCTCATAATAAGCAGCTCCAGGAGGAAGTCAGCACAGCACAGGGATGGGGGGAGCCCCTCATAATAAGCAGCCCCAGTAGAAATATGACACCACTCAACCTCTTCAAACAGGAGGGTACGGGCATATAGTACGGTGTGCTTTTTTAGTACAAGGAAGTGAGCCAAATGAAGAAAGAAGGTCTGTGTGCTTGATTAAAAAAATCGTTTCTAGACATATACATGGTCTACTGGTCACATGTGTTGAATTCCTCCGAGATCCATGCCTCATTCATTTTTAGAAATGTGAGGTAGTTAACACTGTCGTGAGCTAGGCGAGTACGCTTATCGGTCACGATCCCCCCTGCTGCGCTGAACGTCCTTTCGGACAGGACACTGGACAAGGGGCAAGCCAACAGTTCGATTGCAAATTGGGCAAGCTCTGGCCAGAGGTCAAGCCTGCCCACTCATTAGTCCAGGGGTTCATCACTCCTCAGAGCGTCCACATCGGCCGTTAACCCGATGTAGTCGGACACCTGTCGGTCTAGGCGTTCCCTGATTCTGGATCCGGATGACACCTGTCAATGGGTCGGCTGAAAGAATGACCTCATATCAGAAGTCACCAACTCATCTTCAAACCGGCCTCTTCTTGCAGGCGCTGTTGGATTGGTACCCGCAACTCCTTCTCTGGGAGTGGGAATTGCTCCTCTGCCAGCGCACGCAAAAGCAGAATGCAGCATTTCTCGAAGCAAGGCCTGGAAGTGCTCCATTCTGCCAGCCCTCTGTGACGGCGGTAACATTTCCGCCATTTTGTGTTTGTACCGGGGGTCTAAGTACGTTGCCACCCAGTACTGGTCCTTGACCCTTATGCTTTTTATACGGGGGTCCCTGTTAAAACACTGGAGCATGAAGGCCCCCATTTGCACTAAACTGGAAGCGGTGTGGTGGCCTGACTCCTGCTCATCATCCAGAATAATGTCGTCCTCTTCGTTCTCCTCTCCCCATCCACGCACAACAGGGATCCCAGAAAGGTTTAAAGCATGCTCTTCTTGCTCCTCCTCATCTTCCCCGGCACCATCCTCCTCTGACTCCTCTTCAGACTCCTGTTGTTGACTTGTCTCAGATAGAGTAGCCCCCCCTGGGAATTCATCCAGCATTGCGACTTTCTCATCTTCCCGCTCCTGCTCCTCCACAGCTTGATCAATGACACGACGCAATGCACGCTCCATAAAGAAGGCATAAGGTACCATGTCACTGATGGCACCATGGCTGCGACTGACCAGTTTGGTGATCTCCTCAAATGGCCGCAAAAGTCTGCATGCGACGCGCATGAGCAGCCACTGGCGCGGTGAAAAAAACCCAGCTCCCCAGAACCTGTTCTGCCGCAGAGTTCATACAGGTAGACGTTAACTGCACGTTTCTGCTGGAGCAGCCTATCAAGCATATAGAAGGTTGAGTTCCATCGTGTTGGGCAGCAAATAAGACGTCTGACCGGCAGATTGTGTCGCCGCTGAATGTCAGCAAGGCGAGCCATGGCCTTGTAAGATCTTCTGAAATGGGCCGAGATTTTCCTTGCCTGTCGCAAGATGTCCTGGACCCCAGGGTATTTGACAACGAATCGCTGCACGACCAAGTTTAAGATGTGTGCCATGCATGGCACGTGCGTCATTTTGCCCTGTTTCAATGCGCTAAGCAGATTGGCACCATTGTCACACACCATTTTACCAACTGTCAAATTGAGCGGTGTTAGCCACTGATCTGCCTGTGAACGCAAAGCTGAAAGGAGTGCCGGGCCAGTGTGGCTCTTGGCTTCCAGGCACAACAGACGCAGCACGGCATGGCAACGTCTCACCTGGCATGTCGAATAGGTTCTGGGGAGCTTGGGCGGCGCAGCGGAAGAGACGCTAGCAGCGGAAAAGGAGGAGTCAGCCGAGGAGGAGAGGGGGGAGGATGGAGTAGGAGGAGGAGGCGAAGAAGAGCCAGGCCTGCATGCAATCCGTGGCGGTAAAACCAAATCTATATGGGTGCCACGGGTTACATGCTTGATGGCCGTCAAAAGGTTCACCCAGTGGGCAGTAAAATTGATATACTTTCCCTGCCCGTGTTTGCTAGACCACGTGTCTGTGGTCAGATGTATCTTGGCACCGACACTGTATGCCAGAGATACATTCACTTGCCGCTGAACATGGCCATATAGCTCTGGGATGCCCTTCTCTGAGAAATACTTTCTTCCTGGTACCTTCCATTGTGGTGTTCCAATGGCCACACATTTTCGAAAGGCCTCCGAGTCCACCAGTTTATATGGCAGTAGTTGGCGGGCTATCAGTTCTGACAAGCCAGCCATCAACCGTTGGGCAAGAGGGTTATCCGGCGTCATCATTTTTTTACGCTCGAACATTAGGCCCACGGAAGCCTGCCTTTTTTCAGAAAAACGTGAGCTTGGCGTGATGGAAGGTGGAGTGGAGGACAATTGTGAGGAGAGAGGAGAAGGAGAAGTAGAAGACGAGGCTGGACGGTGAGAGCCTGGAGTGTGGCTTTGTGTGTTCCGTTGCTCCCACTGGGCTCGGTGATGGCAGCTCATGTGCCTTCTTAAGGTGGTCGTCCCTAGGTGAGTGTTGGGCTTACCGCGACTAATGTGTTGACTGCAAAGATTGAGAATGGCAAAACTATTGTCAGCAGCAGACACGTTAAAAAAAGCCCACACTGCGGAGCCATGTCCCGGCGTCCTGGTAGCGCCAGAAGTGACCGTACATGGTCGATGACTCGCTCCTGATACATTAGCAGTCTGCTTTGTCCCTCCTGTGCAATGTAAGTTATTCATGCTTCTCCTCCCTATCTGATGATCCATATCTCCCTCTGAACTCCCTTCCTCTTCCTCACTTGTGGGCACCCACGTGACATCACTAGACACGTCATCATCGACGTCACCTTCCCCACCACTATAAGTAGAGATCTCAGAATAGGCAGCAACACCGGGGACCAACCTCCTCCTTGGGCTGATCTGGGTACTGTCGTCAGACTGCTGAGTGGCGGTTGTTGCTACCTCCTCTTCCTGATCCAATGCCAAGAGTGGCTGCGCATCAGAAATGTCTTGATATGGATCGGAAAATAATTCCTGTGACTCAAGCGGAAGGTATGTGGTGGTGGTGGTGTTGTTGGTGGTAGTGTCTTTGGGGGTGCACATAGCATAGAGTGAAGAAGAGGGTGCAGATCGAGAGGATGAGGAAGGTGCAGAAGAGTAAGGCTGAGTGAGCCACTCAACCAATTCTGGTGCTTCCTTTGACGTAATCGCACGCACCTTCTGCAATTTCCCACTTTGGCTCAAGCCTGTTGCTCCTGCCCTACCCCAACCACCCCTGCGGAAGGGCCTGCCTCTTCCTCTGCCTGTCATTTTTTAAATGACCCTGTGACAAAACTCTCTAGAGGCGTGCAGTATGTATGTGGAAGAAGGTATATAACACCCCGCTTCAATCTGTTGTTTTTGGGGGCCACTGGTCTATCACACCAGTTACAATACTGTTTTTTGGATTGCGTTTGTCACTCTTTGTAGTATCGCTGCAGAACCGCTCAGCAGTCACAATGCTGCACAATGGAAACGCACTATACTATGCTTTCTATATGTGCAAGTATTTTATACGTGTATTACAAAACTATATACTGCACACCAAATAGTACACCCTTACCAGTCCTTAGAAGGACCTTTGTGGAACTAGTAGGTTGTGATTAGCAGACTGTACCTCACTCAACCCTATATACTGTACTACGCTATACCTTACCAGTCCTTAGAAGGACCTTTGTGAAACTAGTCGGTTGTGATTAGCAAACTGTACCTCAGTCCCTATACTGATAAAGGACTGCTGCAGAATAGGGCAGCAGTCAGCAGTAGTGCACCTCAACCCTATATATTGTGGACCTATACCAGTCCTTAAGGATTAGCAGACTGTACCTCACTCAACCCTATATACTCTAGTACGCTATACCTTACCAGTCCTTAGAAGGACCTTTGTGGAACTAGCAGGTTGTGATTAGCAGACTGTACCTCACTCAACCCTATATACTGTAGTACACTATACCTTACCAGTCCTTAGAAGGACCTTTGTCGAACTAGTAGGTTGCGATTAGCAGACTGTACCTCAGTCCCTATACTCATAAAGGACTACTGCAGCAGAAGGGCAGCAGTCAGCAGTAGTGCACTTCAACCCTATATATTGTGGACCTATACCAGTCCTTAAGGATTAGCAGACTGTACCTCACTCAACCCTATATACTCTAGTACGCTATACCTTACCAGTCCTTAGAAGGACCTTTGTGGAACTAGTAGGTTGTGATTAGCAGACTGTACCTCACTCAACCCTATATACTGTAGTACACTATACCTTACCAGTCCTTAGAAGGACCTTTGTGAAACTAGTAGGTTGTGATTAGCAGACTGTACCTCAGTCCCTATACTGATCAAGGACTGCTGCAGAATAGGGAAGCAGTCAGCAGTCGTGCACCTCAACCCTATATATTGTGGACCTATACAAGTCCTTAAGGATTAGCAGACTGTACCTCACTCAACCCTATATACTCTAGTACGCTATACCTTACCAGTCCTTAGAAGGACCTTTGTGGAACTAGTAGGTTGTGATTAGCAGACTGTACCTCAGTCCCTATACTGATAAAGGACTGCTGCAGAATAGGGCAGCAGTCAGCAGTAGTGCACCTCAACCCTATATATTGTGGACCTATACCAGTCATTAAGGATTAGCAGACTGTATCTCGCTCAACACTATATACTCTAGTACGCTATACCTTACCAGTCCTTAGAAGTACCTTTGTGGAACTAGTAGGTTGTGATTAGCAGACTGTACCTCAGTCCCTATACTCATAAAGGACTACTGCAGCAAAAGGGCAGCAGTCAAGTATAATATTCTTTCTATATTTGGAAGAAAGAATATTATACGTGTACAAGCCTATTACCATACCAGTCTGATTTGCCTCTGGTATCCTACGCGTTACGTCACAACGCACGTGACTTCATAGACGCCCAGGCACGAGCTCGGCGCTCGTTTTTACATTGTTCTGCTTACATAAGAAAAAATGAGAGTTTTTACGATTATATCTAAATAAAACTGCATACCCTTTTTCAAAAATACTACACCATGGTGGGCCTCTTTTCATCTTTTTTTGATACATTGAGCACCTAAACGATCTGAGTGATCCAAGTCATTTAAACGCCTAGTGGAAAGAGAGAAAAGGAAAGGACTATCCCCCCCCCCCCCCCCCCCGGCTTTAATCCATACATAGTATGAACGCCTAGGAAAGGATCGATCCGAAGGGACCCCTTCCCCTCAAAAAACCTCGCTACATGCTGTTTACCTTACAGAAGTAAGGTAATCATTTATTACAACCACGGGTGTCAGTGACACTGAAGATTTATTTTGCACTTAAAGGCACAGTATCACTGAATGTCAATATAGCAGCACACAGTGTTCCTGTGAAACACTTGCACACCTGCACTACTGTTGCACATTGGACCAAGAAATAACGTCCAATATTGCACTAAAGACTTGTTACACTCAGTTTGTTAAAAGTATTTTATTTATTTATTTGTTTTTATATATATATATATATATATATATATATATATATATATATATATATATATATATATATATATATATATATATACATAATTAGAGTTTCTCCTTGATAAAACAAGTCATTTATGAACTATTCACTTTTTGCATATGTTGCACAGTTTTGAAATCACTTGTAGTTACACTATTTATTTTTTTATGCAATTTTGCACATGCTTGATATATGTTTTATATTTATTTTTAAATATGTTTATTGCACAATAGAAAATCTTTTATGATTTATGTCCCTCTTAACGTATACGCTAATCAATTCAGGATATTATTTCATCTGCACATTTGCACTTTATTGGTGACACTGATGAATGTCTGCTAGTTTTAAGCACAATCAAATATTTTATTAATTTATTATATATACAAGAAAAATATATACAATATTCTGTAAGGAGCGCAACACCACCTCCCTCTTTTATAACTATAGAGACTGGAATGTTGGTTTCTAATACTAGTAATAGTGGCAATCAGCAACTTTTAGTGGGGCTGTGTTAGCGTGTAGGCAATCTGACATTAACTAACGCTGAGTAGGAACTGACTAAATGACACTGACATCTCCAGTGATATTATTAATACAGTGATCGGTGGTAATAATATACCCTATCACTATACTAATGACACTGGCTGGGAAGGGAGTTAACATTTAGGGGCAATCAAAGAGGTTATCTGTATGCCTAACAATGTTTACTGTGTTTACCATGTGCTGTTTTCACTTAGCAACGTCACAGTTTTTACTCTCTTTGCAGGGAGAAAAAAAACTGCACATTGCAACTGTCTGTAGCTCTCTTCTGCCATTCGCTCAGCCAATTTGCAGTTGGCTGAGCCATAAATCATGTATTTAATATAACTGGGTACTAACATTTATAGGTAAAGTGGATCCAGAGAATATCCAATTGCCTCTTGGGGGATCAGGAAGGAATTATTTCCCCTGCTGTAGAAAATTGGATCATGCTTTGCTGGGGTTTTTTAGACATGTGCATTCGCTTTTGTCCGAATGCATTTTCGTCCGAATTTCAGGTATTTTCGTTGAAAGTGCAGATCCTGAAAAATGAAAGATCCGACATACATAAATGCTTTATTTTAGTTTTCGTTGTGACAACAGTTCGATATAGATAGGAGATTCGACATGATGCTGACAATAACATTCTGTGTCTATCGAACCTGTGGTTCAATGTGCCTAACCTTAACTCTATTAGGCCAGGATTATTCTACATAGAGAGAAAAGATTCGACAGAGAGAGAGAAAAGATTGCTGCTGGAATTGGGTGGGGGAAGTAAACTAAAAATAATGATGATGATGAATGTTATTGGCTGATTGTAACCAAAGAGGAGGAGCAGTAAAATAGCTAGAACTAAGTACACACGTACAGCCAACTTACTTTCACTTACGATTGCTAGCAGAGAGAGACACACACACTGAATCATTTCGGAAGACAGTCAATCTTATCGGGTCCGTTTGTCAGAGAACCTAAATTATTTAGCAATTAATCATAAGCACAGCAGCAGAACAATAGTGAAGCAAGCTACAGTTCAACTTAACTTTTTCATAATAATCTGCTGCTATTGTGTTAGTGTTGTGAACCTGATAGTGACACTAGTGTTGCTAGTGTTGTGATAGCCTCAGAGGCTGATGAAGTCACGTGAGGGTGACGAAAACATGTCGGAAAGAGAGAGAAACACCGGAAGTGATGTCTGAGCTCACCGCTCATTTTATGTATACACTGCCGTTTATTTGTGCTCCAAAATGTGAGTACCCTGTTACTACTAAATAAACAAATTTAAGTTCAAAATTACTAGACTATCAAGTACTGTTTTTTATTCTCTGTGAGGTATACCCGCCCTGGGACATCCTGTTTGGGGAAGCAAGGAGACCCTTATCATTACTGTGATTATGCTGTAACCTTACAGCTGTAAGGTAAGAGGACACCCACCGACCCACCGAACGGAGGGAAAGAAAGGATTGCTGCACCTCTATGTTTGCATGATCCATAAAGCACCAACACTCAATGATTTGTTTTTGAAGGTTGCACTGGCAGCATTTGCACATCCATCTTCATGGACTGTTTAATCTCATGATTATTTAGAGCACTGGCACTTTATTCTTTGATATTTTGTTGCTTGCAGTGTTTGCACAATGAACCATATGGATTGCACAGTTAATTAATTCATGCTTATTGGCTGCTATATATATTTATATGTGTTTTTTATAATACTTGCATAAATAAGTTTTGTCACTTGGCACTTTCTTTGCAGTGTTGGAGCATCACATAACTCTACACTATACAGGATAGAAAGTTTCATGGTACATATGTACCTAGCCCCTACTTTGTTTTGATTACAGTTTGGCACAATTTTGTTTAAGCACGCATGCTTTATAGTGACATTTACGTGAATGCTGGATTGAAGAGGTGGTCATTAATACAGTGTATCTGCAATATATGCTCATTTATAAATCTCTATTTATTTCTTTCTTCTTTCGTCCCACTGGTTGGCTACCCCTTCTCTTATTCCCTTTTTCCGTTTTTTTTTTTTTCATTTCTCTCCCTTACTCTTTCTCCCTATATACTGCGCGGCACTACTACACATAGATAACAATTTTATTAGGTAGGAGTAACCCTTTTCAGTGCATGCAGCTGTTTTTCACTTTATTTTACCTAGTTGGTTGGCGCAGAGTATGGATGAGCCGAACACCCCCCTGTTCGGTTCGCACCAGAACCTGCGAACAGACCTAAACTTCGTGTGAACTTTAGAACCCTATTAAAGTCTATGGGACTCGAACGTTCGCAATCTAAAGTGCTCATTTTAAAGGCTAATATGCAAGTTACTGTCCTAAAAAGTCTTTGGGGACCTGGGTCCTGCCCCAGGGGAGATGGATCAATGCAAAAAAAAGTTTTAAAAACGGCCGTTTTTTCAGGGGCAGTGATTTTATTAATGATTAAAGTGAAACAATAAAAGTGTAATATTCCTTTAAATTTTGTACCTGGGGGGTGTCTATAGTATGACTGTGAAGGGGCGCATGTTTCCCGCGCTTAGAACTGTCCTTGCACAAAGTGTCATTTCGCAAGGAAAAAAAGTCTTTTAAAATCCCCACTCAATGAGTGTTCTCTGAATTAGCCGACAATTCATTCATTGATAAAAAATAAAAAAATTTTTTTTAACCACTTGCCGACCGCCGCACGCCGATGTACGTCGGCAGAATGGCACGGGCAGGCATAAGCACATACATGTACGTGATTTGCCTCCCGCGGGTCGGGGGCCCGATCGGGCCCCCGCCCGGTGCCTGCGGCGGTCGGTTTTCGTTCGGGAGCGATCCCGGACGAGGGGACGGCCATTCATTCATGGCCACCCCCTCGCGATCGCTCCCGACGAATGGAAATCCCCGGTGACATCACTTCCTCTCCTGTAATGTAAACACAGGAGAGGAAGTGATGTATTCTCTCCTCCGTGTCGGTATTTTTCGTTCCGACACGGAGGAGAGCGGATCAGTGAGTTGCACCAACACATCCCACACACAGTAGAACATGCCAGGCACACTCACACCCCCCCTTTACCCCCCGATCACCCCCCCAATTACCCCTGCCCCCCAGTCACAGTGACACCAATGTCATTTTTTTTTTTTTTTTTTTTTTTTTTGCATTGGTGTCATTTGTGACTGTAATAACTGTTAGGGCAGTTAGGGTTAGCCCCCTTTAGTTCTAATGTACCCCCCTAACCCCCCCAATAAAGGTTTAACCCCGTGATCACCCCCCGTCGCCAGTGTCACTAAGGCTGGGTTCACATTGCAGCGGTTTATGAGAACGAATGTGATTCGCACCGCACTGCAGTGCAAATCACATCCGATCTCTGTGCGATTCGAGTTCAGCCATTCGCCGCACCCGCCGCACCCGCCACACCCGCCGCACCCGCCGCAAATTCGCACGGGACCCTTTTTTTGGCCCGCAGCAGAATCGGATCGCATGGGTGTTCACACCATGCGATCCGAGTTTGCAGATCGCACTGCGATATGCGAACTGATCTGGGGGTGTCAGTAACATTTCACTGACACTCCCAGCAGTTCGCATAGGGCAGTGTGAACTGCCGCCGGGAGGCATGCGATGCGGGAACCCGCCGCGGATTCGCGGCGTTTCCGCATCGCTCCAGTGTGAACCCAGCCTAATAAGCGATCATTTTTCTGATCGCCGTATTAGTGTCACAGGTGACGCTAGTTAGGCAGGTAGGTATTTAGGTTCGCCGCAGCTTTTTATAGCGCTAGGGACCCCCATATACTACCGCATAAAGCCCCCTGATTGCCCCCTAGTTAACCCTTTCACCAGTGATCACCATATAACTGTTACAGGTGACGCTGGTTGGTTAGTTATTTTTTTATAGTTTCAGGGCACCCGCCATTTATTACCTAATAAAGGTTTAACCCCCTGATCACCCGGCAGGTGTCATTTGTGACTAATAACTGTTAGGGCAGTTAGGGTTAGCCCCCTTTAGTTCTAAGGTACCCCCCTAACCCCCCCAATAAAGGTTTAACCCCGTGATCACCCCCCGTCGCCAGTGTCACTAAGGCTGGGTTCACATTGCAGCGGTTTATGAGAACGGATGTGATTCGCACCGCACTGCAGTGCAAATCACATCCGATCTCTGTGCGATTCGAGTTCAGCTATACAGATAGTATGGCTGAATTCGTGTCGCACCCGCCGCACCCGCCGCAAACTCGCACGGGACCCTTTTTTTGGTCCGCAGCAGAATCGGATCGCATGGGTGTTCACACCATGCGATCCAAGTTTGCAGATCGCACTGCGATATGCGAACTGATCTGGGGGTGTCATTAACATTTCACTGACACTCCCAGCAGTTCGCATAGGGCAGTGTGAACTGCCGCCGGGAGGCATGCGATGCGGGAACCCGCCGCGCATTCGTGGCGTTCCCGCATCGCTCCAGTGTGAACCCAGCCTAATAAGCGATCGTTTTTCTGATCGCTGTATTAGTGTCACAGGTGACGCTAGTTAGGCAGGTAGGTATTTAGGTTCGCCGCAGCTTTTTATAGCGCCAGGGACCCCCATATACTACCGCATAAAGCCCCCTGATTGCCCCCTAGTTAACCCTTTCACCAGTGATCACCATATAACTGTTACAGGTGACGCTGGTTGGTTAGTTATTTTTTTATAGTTTCAGGGCACCCGCCATTTATTACCTAGTCTCACTAGTGTACCCCTAAATTTAGGGGTGTCTACTTTCTAAAATGGGGTCATTTGGGGGGGGGGGTTTGTGCCATCTTGGCATTTTATGGCCTTCAAAACTGTAACGCCCTTAGAAAGCCTGAAGGCGGTGCTTGGTTTTTGGGGCCCCGTACGCGGCTAGGCTCCCAAAAAGTCCCACATATGTGGTATCCCCGTACTCAGGAGAAGCAGCAGAATTTATTTTGGGGTGTCATTTCACATATGCCCATGGCATGTGTGAGCAATATATCATTTAGTGACAACTTTGTGAAAAAAAAAAAAAGTTTGTAATTTTCCCGCAACTTGTGGCAAAATATAAAATATTCCATGGACTCAACATGCCTCTCAGCAAATAGCTTGGGGTGTCTACTTTCTAAAATGGGGTCATTTGTGGGGGTTTTGTGCCATCTTGGCATTTTATGGCCTTCAAAACTGTAATAGGTAGTGAGAAGTGAACTCAAAAAATTACGCCCTTAGAAAGCCTGAAGGCGGTGCTTGGTTTTCGGGGCCCCGTACGCGGCTAGGCTCCCAAAAAGTCCCACATATGTGGTATCCCCGTACTCAGGAGAAGCAGCAGAATTTATTTTGGGGTGTCATTTCACATATGCCCATGGCATGCATGAGCAATATATCATTTAGTGACAACTTTGTGAAAAAAAAAAAAAAAAAAAAAAGTTTGTAATTTTCCCGCAACTTGTGGCAAAATATAAAATATTCCATGGACTCAACATGCCTCTCAGCAAATAGCTTGGGGTGTCTACTTTCTAAAATGGGGTCATTTGTGGGGGTTTTGTGCCATCTTGGCATTTTATGGCCTTCAAAACTGTAATAGGTAGTGAGGCGTGAAATCAAAAATTTACGCCCTTAGAAAGCCTGAAGGCGGTGCTTGGTTTTCGGGGCCCTGTACGCGGCTAGGCTCCCAAAAAGTCCCACATATGTGGTATCCCCGTACTCAGGAGAAGCAGCAGAATTTATTTTGGGGTGTCATTTCACATACGCCCATAGCATGTGTGAGCAATATATCATTTAGTGACAACTTTGTGTAAAAAAAAAAAAAAAATTTTTTTTTTGTCATTATTCAATCGCTTGAGGCAAAAAAATAAAATATTCAATGGGCTCAACATGCCTCTTATCAATTTCCTTAGGGGGTCTACTTTCCAAAATGGGGTCATTTGGGGGGGTTTTGTACTGCCCTGTCATTTTAGCACCTCAAGAAATGAGATAGGCAGTCGTAAACTAAAAGCTGCATAAATTCCAGAAAACGTACCTTAGTTTGTAGATGTGACAACTTTTGCGCAAACCAATAAATATACAATTATTGACTTTTTTTTTACCAAAGACATGTGGCTGAATACATTTTGGCCTAAATGTATGACTAAAATTGAGTTTATTGGATTTTTCTAATAACAAAAAGTAGAAAATATCATTTTTTTTCAAAATTTGCGGTCTTTTTACGTTTATATCGCAAAAAATAAAAATCGCAGAGGCAATCAAATACCATCAAAAGAAAGCTCTATTTGTGGGAAGAAAAGGACGCAAATTTTGTTTGGGTACAACATTGCATGACCGCGCAATTACCAGTTAAAGCAGCGCAGTGCCAAAGTGTAAAAAGACCTCTGGTCATTTACCAGCAAAATGGTCCGGTCTGAAAGTGGTTAAAAAAAAGCATGGGGGCTCCCCTAAATTCAATTACCAGGCCCTTCAGGTCTGGTATGGATATTAAGGGGAACCCCGTGTCAATTAAAAAAAAAAATTATGTGGGGGTCCCCCTAAATATCCCTACTAGACCCTTTAGGTCTGTTATGGATATTAAGGGGAACCCTGCATCAAATAAAAAAAAATTGACGTGGGGGCCCCCCTAAAAATCCATACCAGACCCTTTATCCGAGCATGCAACCTGGCAGGCCTCAGGAAAAGAGAGGGGACAAGAGAGCGCCCCCCCTCCTGAACCGTACCAGGCCACATGCCCTCAACATTGGGAGGATGCTTTGGGGGTCTGTGACCCCTCAAAGCACCATGTCCCCATGTTGATGGGGTCAAGGGCCTCATCCCCACAACCCTGACCGGTGGTTGTGGGGGTCTGCAGGCAGCGGGCTTATCAGAATCTGGAAGCCCCTTTAACAAGGGGTCCCCCAGATTCCGGCCCCCCTGTTTGAAATGGTAAGGGGGTACAAAAGTACCCCTACCATTTCACAAAGAAAATGTAAAAATAGTTAAATAAGACAAACACACTTTTGAAAAATTCCTTTATTAAAAATATTTTTTTTTTTTTAATATTCCAGCGGTGCTAATCCACTCTTGCTATCCAGCGATGGATGATCATCTCTCCGGGGTCCAGCGATGGCTGATTTGATCCAGTGACGGGTGATTTTCAGTCCAGCACTGTCCATACATGCATCCGTCTTCTGTCTCCACTGTGGAGACACTGCGGGGATCCCAGTGCTGACGTTTCTTATATTAGGAGGGCGGGGCCACCTGCCACCTAACCCCGCCCCCTCTGACGCTGGTGAGGGAAGTCATGGGGTTCCCCAGTGACGTATGGGTGACCACGCCCCTCTCTGATGTAACACAGGTTTCTGAGCCGAACACAGGTTTGGGCATTACATCAGAGGGGTCACCCATACGTCTCTGGGGAACCCCATGGCTTCCCTCACCAGCGTCAGAGGGGGCAGGGTCAGGTGGCGGGTGGCCCCGTCCTCCTAACATAAGAAATGTCAGCACTGGGATCCCGCAGTGTCTCCGCAGTGGAGACAGAAGACGGATGCATGTATGGACAGCGCTGGACTGAGAGATCCCCCGTCGCTGGATCAGATCAGCCATCGCTGGACCCCGGAGAGATGATCATCTGACGCTGGATAGCAAGAGTGGATTAGCACAGCTGGGATATTTTTAAATTTTTTAAAATTTTTAATAAAGGAATTTTTCAAAAGTGTGTTTGTCTTATTTAACCATTTTTACACTTTCTTTATGAAATGGTAGGGATACTTTTTTACCCCCTTACCATTTCAAACAGGGGGGGGGGGCGGGATATGGGGGTCCCCTTGTTAAAGGGGGCTTCCAGATTCTGATAAACCCCCGCCCACAGATCCCCACAACTACCGGCCAGGGTTGTGGGGATAAGGCCCTTGTCCCCATCAACATGGGGACATGGTGCTTTGAGGGGTCTCAGACCCCCAAAGCATCCTCCCAATGTTGAGGGCATGTGGCCTGGTACGGTTCAGGAGGGGAGGCGCTCTCTCTTCCCCCCCTCTTTTCCTGTGGCCTGCCAGGTAGCGTGCTCGGATAGAGGGTCAGGTATGGATTTTTAGGGGGACCCCCACGTAAATTTTTTTTATTTAATTTGATGCGGGGTTCCCCTTAATATCCATACCAGACCTGAAGGGTCTGGTATGGATATTTAGGGGGACCCCCACGTCAATTTTTTTTAAAATTTGACATGGGGTTGCCCTTAATATCCATACCAGACATGAAGGGCCTGGTAATTGAATTTAGGGGAACCCCCACGCTTTTTTTTATTTATTTTTTATCAATGAATGAATTGTCAGCTAATACAGAGAACACTCATTGAGTTTAACTGCTCTGTCGAATCTTCTTTACACATTCGACAGACACCATAAGCCTTCAATGACAGATTGAACCTTAATTAATTTGGATTTTTGGACGAATGCAATTTTTAAGGAAAAACAAAGTAAATAAGAACGACTTTCGGCGGTAACTAAATAAATGTATTTTTCGGACGAAAACGAAATTCCAAAACGAATTATTTCAGTGTGCACATGCCGGTTTTTCGCCTTCCACTGGATCAATGGTAAACATGAAGTAAATAACATTTTTGGTTTTGTGGTTCTCAGTAGGGATGAGCCGAACACCCCCCGGTTCGGTTCGCACCAGAACTTGCGAATGACCCCCGCGTTCGGTACGAACGTTAGAACCCCATTGAAGTCTATGGGACTCGAACGTTCGAATTGGAAAGTGCTAATTTTAACGGCTAATATGCAAGATAGTGTCCTAAAAAGGGTTTGGGGACCTGCCTCCTGCCTCAGGGGACATGGGTCACTGCAAAAAAAAGTTTTAAAAACTGCCGTTTTGGCGGGAGCACTGATTTTAATGACGATTAAAGTGAAAAAAAAAAAGTGAAATATTCCTTTAAATATGGTGCCTGGGGGGTGTCTGTAGTATGCCTGTGAAGTGCCACGTGTTTCCCGTGTTTAGAACAGTCCCTGCACAAAATGACATTAAACGGAAATAACACCATTTAAAACTGCTTGCGGTTTTAATGTTATATCTGGTTCCTGCAATATGGTTGAAAATCATTGAGAAACATGGCATGGGTAGCCCTCCCTGCCCATTACCAGCCTATTTGGGTCTTGTACGCATATTAAGGGGAACCCCGTACCCATATTAAAAAAAGGAAATGCGTGTGGCCCCCAGGCCCTATATACTCAGAACAGCAGTATACAGGCGGTGCAAACAAGACAGGGACTGTGTAGGTTTGTTGTGTTAAGTTGAATCTGTTTGTCATTTTCAACCGGTACATTTTTAAAGTGTAGCTCCAGTCAAAAAAACTATCTTTAAGCCTTTTGGAAAACATAGGGAAGGGTTATCACCCCTGTATAATTTGTTTTGTCGTCCATCTTTTTTCATCTCACTTGCTGCTGTCTCCTTGCGTTTGCTAGTAGGAGATGTTTGTAAGTTGGATGTTTGAAAGTAGGGGCCTATTATAGCGGTATGTACTGGGTACAGAGCATGCAGACAGCACGCACTATCTCCTAACACTACTGACTGCAAGCTCTATTATTAACCACTTGTTAGCCCAATGTTTGCATAAAGTGAAAGATGAAGTTATGCTGAGTAAATAGATATCAAACATGTCACTCTTCAAAATTGCACATGCCCGTGGAATGGCGCCAAACGTCTCTACTTAAAAAATCCCCATAGGCGACGCTTTAATTTTTTTTTTACTGGTTACATGTTTTGAGTTGCAGAGGAGGTCTAGGACTAGAATTATTGCTCTCGCTCTAACATTCTCGGCGATACCTCACATGTGTGGCACATGCGAGCACATGGGGACATGGGCGCTTTAATTTTTATTTTATTTTTTTATTGTTCATTTTACTTTATTTATTTTAGTTTGACATTTTTTCCCCAAAAATATATTTTTGATCACTTTTATTCCTATTACAAGAAATGTAAACATCCCTTGTAATAGGAATATGGGGTGACAGGTCCTCTTTACAGTGAAATCTGGGGGGTCAATATGACCCCACATCTCACCTCTAGGCTGGGAAGCCTGAAATAAAAAATAAAAAAAAGATTCTGGCTTTGATCGTACTGGCGAGTTGGTAGAAGCACCGGGCGGTGAGGGGTGGGGGGCGTCTATGGCTGGGTATTTCAGGGTATCACCGAGTATGGCTGGGTATCTCTGAGTATGGCTGGGTATGGCAATTTATGGCAGGGTATTACAGAGTATTGGCGGGGTATTGGCGGGGTACTACAGAGTAATAGCAGGGTACTGCAGAGTATTGGGGGGTACTACAGAGTAATGGCAGGGTACTGCAGAGTATTGGGGGTACTGCAGAGTAATGGCGGGTACTGCAGAGTATTAGGGGGTACTGCAGAGTAATGGGGGTTACTGCAGAGTAATGGGGGGTACTGCAGAGTAATGGCAGGGTACTGCACTGCAGAGTAATGGCAGGGTACTGCAGAGTATTGGGGGTACTGCAGAGTAATGGCGGGTACTGCAGAGTAATGGCGGGTACTGCAGAGTATTGGGGGGTACTGCAGAGTAATGGGGGTTACTGCAGAGTAATGGGGGGTACTGCAGAGTAATGGCAGGGTACTGCACTGCAGAGTAATGGCAGGGTACTGCACTGCAGAGTAATGGCGGGGTACTGCAGAGTAATGGCAGGGTACTGCAGAGTATGCACTGGTATTGCAGAGTATTGGCAGGGAATTGAGGGGTTAAATTCGGTGAGCAGCGATGTGGGCACTGCAGCCCACATCGCTGCTGACACCGATCTCTTTCCCCTCCGCTGTACCGATCGGTACAGAGAGGGGAGGGAGGAACAGGCGTCATAACATGACGCCGGTTTGTTTCCAAGTGATCACTCCGTCATTTGACGGAGCAATCACGTGGTAAACGGCCGCTATGAGCGGCCGTTTACCGTGATCCGTGATGCGACCCGGCGGTCACGGATGCTCTCGAGTGCGCACACCTCGGGGCACGCGAGAGCAGAATTCTGGGAGGCCGTTAATTAACGGCCTCTCAGAGTTAAACAACCCCCCTGAAGCCGTTAATCGGCAATGGGCAGTTGTTAAGTGGTTAAAGCTAGATCACTAGCTATATAGGAGAGGTGAATATAGTGGTGTATACTGCAGTCAGGGCACAGACAACAACCACTACACAGCAGCAAGATAGGAAATCAGCCAAAAACGATTGGTGTGTACTGTGTTGAAGGTACACAGAACACCCACTGCTTCAGATGCTAAGTAACACACTACACGAGGCCGCCTCAAAGGCGGCCTTATATAGTGTGGGGCGTGCACTACACAGCCTGAGCTATGATTGGCCACAGGCAGGATGCCTGTGGCCAATCATGGCTCTCCTCGCTGCCGGCGCTGCGATTGGCCAAGCATGCGGGGTCACAGTGCATGCTTGGCCAATCATGGGGCAGCAATGCACTGCGCCACCGCAGTGCATTGTGGTCCGTGCGCGCGTCACTCGAATTTTGACGCGAACGGCCCAAACGTTCGGAATTCGCCGAACGGCCGAACAGCCAATGTTCGAGTCAAACGTACGTTCGACTCGAACACGAAGCTCATCCCTAGTTCTCAGATACAGTTTAGTTCTGTTTTAACCTCACATTTAGCATTTTTTAAATCTTGAATGTGCAGTGCATCTTTTATATGTATACCTTTATAGTATCTAATACTAGTAAACATTCTACTGTTGGTACCTTGAAGTAATAAAGCCTAGTTTATAGTGATAGCGGGACTAAACGTATTTCCAATTTAATCTTCTGGACAGGAGCGAAAAACGCAAGCCAACATGAGGAACTGTTGGTAGATCAGTGTTAAATGAAGGAAAGGAATTGAAACTTTGTAAGGTGACAGTACCAGAGGATAAAAAGCATTATGTAAAAAATAAGAAAACTCCTGTATTCCTTAACTGAGATGAATTTAAAACCTACACAAAACTCTCCATATCCAACAGGGAGATGTACAGCTAAGCAGATGGCAAAATGTTGCTCTGTCAGCAATGATTTTCTTAGCCAACCTATGCTCATCTAAAAATAAATAAGTGAATTAAGTGAATTAACAAAAAAATACATAAATAAATAAACAGACGACCAAGGTGATAGAAATATAATTACCCACTTAAAATAAGTAAGTTATACCTCTTTCCTTACCTGGCAATTTTCACATTTTCAGTGCAATGATAATTTGACTGACAATTTATGAAGAAATATTATTTATTAGCACAATTTTATAACAGAAACAAAGAAAAACTATTTGTTTTCAATTTTTTTTGTCTTTCATTGTCTATTTTTCAAAAAATGAAAAACCCAGTGGTGATTCAATACCACCTAAAGAATGCTCTATTTGTGTAAAAAAATTATATACATTTAATTTGGGTACAGTGTTGCATGACCGTGCATTTATCATTCAAAGCGCGACAGTGCTGAAATCTGAAAATTGACCAGGGCAGGAAGAGGGGTACACGTGCCTTGTATTAAAATGATTAACTAATCTTTAACATAACTAATGTATGCTGATTTATTTTGGTTAAAAAACAAAAACAAACATATATATATATATATATATATATATATATATATCAGGCATACCCCACTTTTAAGTACACAACGGGGTTTAATTACTAAAGCTGGAAAGTGCAAAATCAGGCTCACTACTGCATAGAAACCAATGAGTTTCTAACCCCAGCTTGTTCAATTAAGTTTTGGTAATAAAACCTGGAAGATCATTGGTTTCTATGCAGAAGTGAGCATGATTTTGCACTTTCCTGCTGTAGATAGATAGATACATATAGATCTGTCTATCTATCTATCTATCTATCTATCTATCTATCTATCTATCTATCTATCTATCTATCTATCTATCTATCTATCTATAAATCATTGTCAGATCAGATGAGATCCATTCAGCTATCCTCTCTGTAATCAAGTCATGCTGGCACTCAACCCTGATCCAAACACTATATGATAAGGTGTACAGTACCTACCTATAATAAGGTATGTACTGTAAATATCTCATAAATTTGCACCATTTAGGATATATTCACTATACTGTATGCGCTGCTGCCGACATCATCGGCGCATGCACACTGAAGAAACAGCCCTCTGGTGCAGTTTCTGCAATGGCCGTGCTGTGAGCGGCGGCTCCCACACACATGCGCGGGAGTGATGTTATCATGGCTCTGGCATTGTGATTAGCCGGAGCAGTGATGACGTCACTCCCGTTCCCCCTGGAAGTAACTTTGGTGAAGGATGTTGGCTGCAGGGCATCATTCTAAGGTAAGTATTTCATAATGAGCTAGTATGCAATGCATACTAGCTCATTATGGCTTTGTCTTGCAGGTTATTTATTTAAATGTTTTCTCTTTTCAATCTCTTTAAGATAACATTTAATATAGCATTTAACACTTCACCCCCTTGTTTTGCTGCACAGCATACAAAAAAAATGTCTACTTTCTTTATGGGTACCTTGATACTGGTCAGTCTTTTGCCAGTCTACGCATCAGCTTTAGGGTGATGATGTCAATAGGGGTCTGTATAGTATATGACACCTGCACATTTATTTGAGATGTACTGAAAGATGTGGTCATGAGGAAGCCAGCAATGAAAGAGTGGTCCAACATTATCTTTTCTGATCTTTTTTGAGAGCACTACAAATTACCCAATTGCATAGAAGCAATTATATAGAACCACATACTGTATGCATTGTTAAACAACTAGTAGCAGCAATTATGTTTATTATAAAAATGTTTCTTTTGTTTTACTAGTGGTGACTGATGTCAATAGACATAAAGTCCTATGGAAGGAACTCTATGATACATTTGCTTATTTTACATTTGGACAAATGCTATGTAATAATAGACTTGACCTGCTGGACAACTGAGCACTGCCAGAAACTATTAATCCTGCTTTACAAAGTGTGTTAGTGGGATATGAGGCTGTCACCCTGCATGAATATCTGTTAAAGACCTACTACAAATGTGCACTGAATTTAAAGAGGCATACATTCAATCATCACCTCACCAGGACATTAAGCCCCCGTACATACGGTCGGACATTCCAAACACAAAATCCGTCAGATTTTTTCTAGCGGATTTTGTCCGAAACTGGTGTTGCATACACACGGTCGGACAAAGTTGTCGGAAAATCCGATAGTTTCGGAACGTGATGATTTTCGTTCATTACGACGGGACTACATTCAGGCTAGTAGCCAATAGCTTTGGTCTCGTAATTTTATCTGAGCATGCGTGGCACTTTGTCCGATCGGAATTCACTACAAACGATTGGACAAAGTCCAATCGGATTTTTTTGTCGGAAAATTTGAGATCCTGCTCTCAAATTTTTTCCGTCTGAATTTCCGATGGAAAAAGTCTGATAGAGCCCACACACAATCAGATTTCCCGACAATATAATCTGATTGGACGTTTTACGTTGGAATTTCTGACCATGTGTACAGGACATTAGGGTGATGCTTTTGCCATGCTTGCCTTAGTTGCACATATAAAAACAAAATAGATGCAGCGCTAATAACAAACACATGAATAATTACATGATTAATTGACTTGTGAATAATGGGTGAAATTAAATAATCAAAAAAGAAAAAAATGTGATCAAAAAAAGAAAAAAAAAAACAACTAATGCAGAGTCCCATTGAAAACAATGGTGAAAAAATAAAGTGCCCACACAAATGAATAAATATTAGTAATGGTCTCCGTGATGTGTCTTCAAACAGCATGCAATGTGCATCCTCTTCACCACAAACAATATATAGATCGCCTGCTTACCAGAGGGCGATGACTGCCAAAAAAAAAACATTCTCGCCTAGCTTTCGGGAAGTAAGGTCTCCCTCAACCCTCTAGATGTTCCTGGAGCCTCTGTATGAAACACTCAAGGATGGGAAACAAAAGAGACTTCCATAGTGTAATATTGTAAAATCAATACGTTTTTAATAAAGAAAAAGTTTGCATTCACAGATTAGTAGTCATCAAATAGCCAGAAATTGCTCAAAGTGTTTGATTATCCGATGTGGTCTCGCCAGTTGAATCGCTCTACTTCTTAGTTCCTGTATCCATCCACCATCTTGCGGCTAGCGTGATGACTTCACTGTCAAAGCCCACCCTATGCATTTCGTCAGCAACAGGATGTCGTCTGGGGATTGGCCAGTGACGTTGTCATCATACGCTAGGTATATATACCCAGCGTCGCAATTTTAACTGATGGAAAAATGGAACAAATGGAAAAGAGCACCGCCAAACTTGCGACACACCGCAAAGCAGGGCGAAAAATAAACATGCAAAATAGAGACATAGCAGATAATGTCATCTAGCAAAAAATATAAATTATTTAAGCCAGCAATAGAAGATGATGGAGAGTGCGCATGCGCGGAGTATCCAAGATGGCCACTTGAGCCAGAGCTCCGCCGAGTCCAGCGCCTTCGACACCCACAGCGCACCGCAGCTAGCCCATCCAAGACCGATAACGGGCGATCCGGCATCTACCCACCTCTGGGAAGCCCGCCGTATGCCCGGAAAAACGGTCCGCAGAGACCTAGTGCCACAATTTGACGGGACACCGCCGCAAGGGTGTAACAAGATGGCCGCAGCGGCCCAGCAACACGCCTCAGGGAAAGAAGCACACCCAGAGCTAAGGCAGGTAATCGCCCCAGCCTCTCTCACCTATACCCCACCTCATCAAAGTGGATCTATGCAACCCCAAACCCCATCTCCAGCCTCCACTGAATCCCTGCTCAGCAGAAACTTCGGGGATCCACCATATTCCCCAGCGGGTCCGATCCTTAACCCACCACCAGGGGGATCCTCTCCATCTTTCTCCCTATCAGAGTCTGGCACTCATACAGATGATCTTCTCCTAAAAATGTCTGCTCTTCTGGAAAGGGGCTTAGCCTCTACTGCTGCTAAAATTACGGGGGACATAAAAACAGATTTCCAAAACCTGGGTGCCAGGATGGAAGCGATAGAACATAAACTTGACATGACAGTCTCTGTAACCAATCAAAATTCAGAGCATATCCAGACTTTGCAAGATAGGCTGGATACCGCCATACTCAGAATCGATGAACTCGAAAACAGATCCAGACGATATAATTTCCGGATCAGGGGAATACCGGAATCCATCCCTGATGTGTCACAAGCTACCCAAGAGATCATCAAATCCTTGATCCCAAACATACCACAACATCGCTTGGAACTAGATAGGGTCCACAGAGCCCTAGGACCCCCTAGAAAAGATGGATCCCCCAGAGACATCATTGCCAAGCCGCACTTTTACCTGGTCAAAGAGGAGATCATGAAACAGTCCAGAGCGACAAAACAACTCTCCTACCAAGGCCATTCTATCCAGGTCTTTGCCGACCTCTCCCCCTCTACAATTCAGAGAAGAAGAGCTCTAAAACCCCTTCTATTGGTGCTCACAGAAAAAGAAATAAAATACTGGTGGACATTCCCCTTTGCCGTCAAGTTCCAGCACAAGGCAAGCTTCATTCTTTCTCCAGTTTCCAAGATGGAGAAAAGATCCTTCTATCCCTGAGGCTCATCACAACGGAAGCGGATATGGATACTTCAAACCCGAATTACAACCCAGCTAAGCGTCCACCCCCAACCAGCCCACTTACACCCCTGTGGAACAAGCAGCTGTCAAAAAGAACAAAGGACCAAGCCCAGACCTGAGGCTCAGTTCCTCCTACACTTTCCAACCACTCTAACCCTAATTTCACTTCCGGATGGAGTGAACCTGGGGAACTCTCCCCCACCTGGCGGGAGCTCTGGCTCCTTTGACCCTTCTTGAACGTTATTCCCTTTAACTGTGGGACCCATCTCTGGCCCCCTCTTTTGGCTGACCTACTCACACGATGGACATCTCCTGCTTAAAGCCAGGGAGCACGGACTGGACTTTGCCTAGTTTATGGTCTCTACAAAGTTTTTGTCCTCATCGGACAGCGCAGGACCTTCCCACAGGCCAGATCTGTTCCACGATGGACATTTTTCTTTATTTTTCATTTCAGATGACTGATCTCCAGCCTGCATCCAGCCTCCTGTCCCTCCCTCCCTCCCCCCCCTTCCCCCTGACCCCTCCCCCCCCTTCCCCCCCCCTTCCCCCCCCTCTTTCTCCCCCCCCCCTTTTTTTTTTCTTTTGGGCAGGAAACTTATCAAAGCCTTTCCTAGACGAACCTGTCACGACCCATGACCTACCTAGAGGTCTGCAGTGGGGCAATGGCCCCTTCATAGTGCTTCCTTTTCTTACATGTTTTTTTCACGGTTTTGTGCATTGTTTATTAACATTGTTTGTTTAACTTAGCAGAGTGTTAGACTCTGTCATTTGCTTCAACTACATACTTACTGCACTTGGTGCTTATTATACAAAAGTAATTTGTTTACAGAAATGTCGGGGAGCTGGACTCGGTACATGCGCCTCCACCTACCCCACGAACCTCCAATGTTTTGTGGGCTAGGGTGTCTGCCCCTAGAGGAGCAGGCGTTTTCTGTAGGGGTAACCTCCAGGGGACGGTTTGGTCTCCGGGAGCTTGCCCCGAACCACCCGAGGATGTCTCCTAAGGCCTCCTCCACTTCTTCTCTCTACTCTCTCCTCCTTTCCTCTATCTCTGATCTTTTCGCTCTCCCTCTTGCTCTATCTCTGGGATTCTCAGTAGTCACTCTCTATTTTCTCTCCCTCCAGGCCCACACAGTTGTTTCTCCTAGAGCAATGACCCCGCTCGATGGACCACATATCGGGACGACAGGACCCCGTGACTCTCTAGAGGTTCGTGAAGCAGGTCTGGTAAGCATCCCCTCTCTTTGTTTCCATGGCTGACCACCCGGGCTCTAAACTCAGAATAGCTTCTCATAACGTTCAGGGCCTGAACTCCCCTGTTAAGAGGAGAAAGCTGTTTGACAGTTACAAATCCCTAAGATTGGATGTAGTTCTGATCCAAGAAACCCACTTTCCTAATCGGTACAGCCCTAACTTCCTGCATCATCACTTCCCCCAGTTTTATCTAGCAAAATCTGATCACAAAACAAAAGGAGTGGCGATCCTATTCGCTAAATCTAGCAATTTTGTCTGGCAGGCGGATTACAAGGACCCAAACGGGAGATTCATCCTTGTTAAAGGGACAATAGATGGCCAAGTTTATTCCTTTGTGTCTTATTACGCTCCTAATAAGGGACAGCACAAATTTTTCCGATCTATGATGGCCACTCTTGATCCCCTCTTGGAGGGTAGCTCGGTCCTTGGCGGAGATTCTAATGTTGCTCTGGATCAAGGACTGGATAAATCGAATCCGTCCAAAAGTAAGCTCATCCGTCCCTCTAACACCAGCCTAAAATTTGCTAAATTGGTTCATACTCACGGTCTGGCAGATGCATGGCGTGAAGCCAACCCGACAAAAAGGGATTTCACCCACTTTTCCAATCCGCACCAATCCTATGCTAGGATAGACCACATATTACTGCCCACATACTTACTACCCAATCTTGACAACTCCAAAATTATAGACACTGCCCTCTCGGACCACTCTATAGTAACTATCACTATGCATAACTCCCTTCATAAAGCTAAGCATTACCACTGGAGACTTAATGAGTCTATTTTAACAGAGCCCACTAGGGTGACAGACATTAATAAAGCACTTCTTGAATATTTTGAACTCAACAGGACAGAGGAGATCTCAGCAGAAACCTTATGGGCAGCCCACAAAGTTTCAATTAGGGGGAAATTCATTCAAATAGCATCACAGAACAAACGTGAAAGAGAGGCTGACATTTGCAGGCTTGAAAACACATATGCTGATCTCAAGGCCCAACACAAAAGAGATCCACACAGAATTCCCACTTCTCATCTGGACTCAGCTAGGCTTGAGTTAAACCTCACTTTGACAGCGAGGGCTGAGAAACATGGAGTGGGGCTAAATTTTATTCACATAAAAACAAATTAGGGCGCATGCTAGCCAATAAACTCTCCCCTAAGACAAGGATCAGGACTATCCCCAAAATTAGGACTCATGATCACATAACCACCTCTGATCCTACTAAAATTATATCTGCTTTTCAAGAATTTTATGCCAAACTGTACAAAGAAGACCGACAGGGTCCCCCCAGTCTTATCTCAGAATTTCTAGACTCTTTACCCATCCCATCCCTCTCAGATGAACACAAGGCCATCATGGAAGAGAGGATCTCCGTTGTAGAAACCTTAGAGGTAATAAAGAATTTAAAGAAGGTCTCAGCTCCGGGACCGGATGGTCTATCGGTGCCCTATTATAAGTCCTTTGCAGAAACCCTAGCCCCTTACTTGACAAATTTCTTCAACGAAAAGGTGATTGGCTCCCCTCTAAACCCGGATTTAAACTCAGCTTTCTTAACAGTGCTCCCGAAACCAGACAAAAATCCGGAAGAAGTAAGTAATTACAGACCCATTTCATTGATAAATAACGACCTCAAAATTCTCACCAAAATTCTCGCAAATAGGCTGAACTCCTTTATTCGCGCGTATATTCACAAAGACCAGGTCGGCTTTATTCCAAGCAGACAGGGACCTGACCAGACTAGACGTACCATAGATGTGGTCTCTATTCTCCAATCGAACTGGCCGGGGGGCCCCAAACAACAGGGTATGTTACTTTCCTTAGACATACAAAAGTCCTTTGACTCAGTCTCATGGTAGTACCTTTTTACGCTTTCTGGAACGGTGGGGGTTCGGAGAACGCTTTATGGGACTCGTAAAAGCTTTATATTCTACACCCTCAGCTATTATCAAATCACAGGGATACCTATCCACTCCTATCAAAATAGCTAGAGGCACTAGGCAGGGCTGTCCCTTATCCCCATTACTCTTCGCTATAGCGATTGAGACACTAGCAATTGCAATCCGGACGAACCCAGACATTAAAGGGGTACTCTGTGGGCCGCAGGAACACAAATGCGGATTGTTCGCTTTAATACTCTTTATCACCTCCCCCCTTACAGTGGTGTGAAAAAGTGTTTGCCCCCTTCCTCATTTCCTGTTCCTTTGCATGTTTGTCACACTTAAGTGTTTCGGAACCTCAAACCAATTTAAACAATAGTCAAGGACAACACAAGTAAACACAAAATGCAATTTGTAAATGAAGGTGTTTATTATTAAAGGTGAAAAAAAATCCAAACCATCATGGCCCTGTGTGAAAAAGTGATTGCCCCCCTTGTTAAAACATACTATAACTGTGGTTGTCCACACCTGAGTTCAATTTCTCTAGCCACACCCAGGCCTGATTATTGCCACACCTGTTCACAATCAAGGCATCACTTAAATAGGAGCTGCTTGACACAGTAAGGTCCACCAGAAAATCCTTAAAAGCTACACATCATGCCGAGACCCAAAGAAATTCAGGAACAATTGAGAAAGAAAGTAATTGAGATCTATCAGTCTGGAAAGGGTTATAAAGCCATTTCCAAAGCTTTGGGAATCCAGCGAACCACAGTGAGAGCCATTATCCACAAATGGCGAAGACATGGAACAGTGGTGAACCTTCCCAGGAGTGGCCGGCCGCCCAAAATTACCCCAAGAGCGCAGCGACGACTCATCCAAGAGGTCACAAAAGACCCCACAACAACGTCCAAGGAACTGCAGGCCTCACTTGCCTCAGTTAAGGTCAGCGTTCATGCCTCCACCATCAGGAGTTCCAAGGAGAAAACCACTGCTGAGCAAAAAGAACATCAAAGCTCGTCTCAATTTCTCCACAACACATCTTGATGATCCCCAAGACTTTTGGGACAACATTCTGTGGACCGATGAGACAAAGTGGAACTCTTTGGAAGGTGTGTGTCCAAGTATATCTGGCGTAGAAGGAACACTGCATTTCATAAAAAGAACATTATACCAACAGTAAAATATGGTGGTGGTAGTGTGATGGTCTGGGGCTGTTTTGCTGCTTCAGGACCTGGAAGACTTGCCGTGATAAAAGGAACTATGAATTCTGCTGTCTACCAAGAGATCCTGAAGGAGAATGTCCGACCATCTGTTTGTGTACTCAAGCTGAAACGAACTTGGATTCTGCAGCAGGACAATGATCCTAAACACACCAGCAAGTCCACCACCGAATGGCTGAAGAAAAACAAAATGAAGACTTTGGAGTGGCCTAGCCAAAGTCCTGACCTGAATCCTATTGAGATGTTGTGGTATGACCTTAAAAAGGCCGTTCATGCTCGAAAACCCTCTAATGTAACTGAATTAGGACAATTCTGCAAAGATGAGTGGGCCAAAATTCCTCCAGGACGCTGTAAAAGCCTCATTGCACGTTATCGCAAACGCTTGGTTGCAGTTGTTGCTGCTAAGGGTGGCCCAACCAGTTATTAGGTTTAGGGGGCAATCACTTTTTCAAACAGGGCCATGATGGTTTGGATTTTTTTTCACCTTTAATAATAAACACCTTCATTTACAAATTGCATTTTGTGTTTACTTGTGTTGTCCTTGACTATTGTTTAAATTGGTTTGATGTTCCGAAACACTTAAGTATGAAAAACATGCAAAGGAACAGGAAATGAGGAAGGGGGCAAACACTTTTTCACACCACTGTATTTCCCTCCCGAATTTATGTAATACCTTGACCTCATTTGCAAAAGTCTCCGGCCTGGAAGTAAATTATTCCAAATCCCAAGCCCTCAACGTCTTCCTTCCCCCAGCAATGGTGGATTTACTTAAATTAAATTTCCATTTTGACTGGAAGGATCATGCCATTAAATATCTAGGCATAAACCTTACTCCCAAATTCGAAACTCTCTATGAGAACAACTACCCCCCCATGTTTCGCAAACTGGAACAAGACCTAAAATTCTGGTCCACACAAAATATCTCCTGGCTAGGTAAAATTAACGCAGTAAAGATGACCTTGATGCCAAGATTGTTGTACCTCTTCAGAGCTCTCCCAATCCCGATAAGGTCAGATCACCTTCGATCTTTCCAAAGCAAGGTCCTGAAATTTGTCTGGGGAGGCACGGGCTATAGATTTCCCCAACAAACCCTTTACTTAACACGCAAACAAGGAGGTCTTGGCCTCCCGCATCTACATAAATATTATCAGGCAGCCAGGCTGGCGCAACTCTCAGCGATATATTTTAATGGGGAGAAACCTGACTGGCTACAAATAGAAAGACGTGCAGTCCCGCACAATACTCTGGACTTCTTACTCTGGACTTTACCTAAATGCAGACCTCCAATCTTGGCCCCCACACTCTCCCACTCCTTCTCCCTATGGGACAAATTAAAGCTGAACCCGAATATCACCTCAGGCCTGACTCCTCTGTCACACATTTTCCGGAATCCCAAATTCCCCCCAGGGCTAGATATACAGGCCTTCCAATGGTGGCTGGACAAAGGGCTGTACCGAATAGGCCACTTCTTTTCTACCAACGGGCCCCTCTCTCTTGCACAGTGAATTAGCAAGCTAGACCTCCCGAGAACGGAAAGGTTTAGATTCGGACAAATCAGTCATTTCCTACATGGCTCATGGCTAGACAAACCAAATCCTCCACGTTTCTCAAGCTATGAGCTCTGGTGTGGTCAAGCGGTGGAACAAAGGGGGGGGGATCTCCATCATCTACGCTTCACTCTTACAACCCTCGGGGAAGTCCTCTTACATGGTAACCTGGGAGGAAGATCTTCAGTTTCAGTGGAGTCTTGAGTCTTGGCAATCTGCCTTTTCTATGGCCTTTAAAGGAATAATAAATACCTCCCTAATGGAAGCAAATTTAAAAGTAGTCACCAGATGGTATCTTACCCCCGCGAGACTAGCTAAGATATACCCGTCAGCTGATCCTTTGTGTTTCAGGGGTTGTCAACTGTTAGGCACAATTGCACATGTGTGGTGGGAGTGCCCCAGAATCAGACATTATTGGAAAAAAATATTCAATATCATCAAAAAAGTGACCTGACACAAGCTCTCCAGGCTCCCAGAAATTGCCTTACTGAATGCACATCTTCCTCTCATCTCCAAATATAAGCAGAAATTGATCCACTTCATCCTTCTGGGGGCGAAAATGACCTTAGCTAAAGCTTGGAAACAACCTGTGGTCTTCGTTAGGCTAGCTATAAGGAAAATTTCCTGGATTATGACCCAAGAAAAACTAGCGAGCTCCCTCAATGACTCTACGCAAAAATTCGAACTTACCTGGGAGCCATGGGCCCACTATGTGGGGATCTCCCTCATCCCTGGGATCCCCTCGGCTCAAACACTAAACTGAGAGTGACTGCTGGGAATCTATTGCCTACTTCTTCTCTATCCCTCCTTTCTTCTCCATCTTTCTTTTTCTCTTCTTGATTCTTCAGAGGGCTATCCTCCCTCTCCCTCAGTGATACTGATCGACCTCTACAACAATCCCCCTGAGTCGATCTTGGATATTATGGGGGTGTGTCCAGGAGCTCCCGCTCTTTGAGCGGGGGGCCCTCTCCCTGTGCAGTGTGATCCCAAGAGGGGCACGGGGACAGGAACTCCTCCTGTAACTGGCCCAGGTTGGGCTCAGCCTGGGAACTCGAGATCTTCCAGCTATGGCATAGTGCATTAACACCTTAGTCCTAGCGGATCTCCCGGATACCACCCCCACACCTAAGTTGAAGGGACGCAAGCTCAGGCCCTTTAGAGCTGTCTCACTTCAGGCATTTTTTCTTTACAAATTCTCTTCTCCCTTTAGCGGACAAGAAGGTTGACTTTACACCTAACATGACTTTTAACATCACATTGTTGTTACTCGAGTATTATTTGCCAAACATGATGTTTCGGTGTCTCTGTATTCTGTTCCATGAAAATAAAATACTTTGAAAGTAGAAGATGATGGAGGATGATTAGCGGACACATGAAATCCAATAATGTGGGAAGAGAGAGATTATGGAGAAACCACAAAGGATATACAACCACTGTAGAACAAAAAATCCATAAATGAATAAAAATTATATAAAAATACAAAAATTTGGGGCATGGCCTGACCTGGCATGGCGATGGATGCATAGCTCGAGAGCTCCGGCCACCACAGGGGGATTATCCCAGCTATCGGAGGTATTTAACGCTATCACCGAGCAGATTTAATGGGGACCGCTTCGAGGAACACCTCGGCCTCCCGTTCTCGTTCCCAGAGGGAACCCGCTGGCCCTCAGCAATACAACATTCCTGAAATTTTCCGGACCAGCCGGGGAAACATGGCGCCCGTGCGCGCCAGCCCTCCTCCCTCACAGACACAACAGCAACCGCTGCACACTACTCCACAGCAGCTCTCCCCACACCGCAACTCACACCAGGCTGATAATAGCGATATCTTCCTTTTACCGCAGCCCCACCTGAACATCCAGGACCTGCGTTCGGTGGCAGAAGACATTAAGGGGACATTAGCAGCAGTCATAGCTGAACTTAGGCTGGACCTGCATGCCTTACATGACAGAGTGCAGAGAGTAGAGCAAGTGACTGACCACCATGACAGAGCTCTGCAGTCAGCTACCGCACGCATTGACTCTCATACACTTGAGATGAGAGATATACTTCAGATGGGAGATATGCATTTGAGGCATTTGGAGGACCTTTCAATAATAGAGGCTGCCGTCACAATCTCCGGGTCCGCAGCTTACCTGAATCCATCGAAGGGGATCGGATAGCTCAGGCGGTCACTGGCATCTTCAATTATCTCCTTCAAAACCCGCGACAATCCACCATTGCCATGGAAAGAATACACCGTGCCCTTCGTCCAAAGGGTAGAGAGGAAGACCCCCCTCGGGACATTATTTGCTGCTTGGTGGACTACAATATCAAGGAAGAGATCCTGAAGCAGGCAAGGGGCAAGCAGCAACTCCTCTACGAGGGCACCCAGGTACAAATTTACCAAGACCTGTCCGGTATCACTCTCCAGCACAGACGAGACCTGAGACCCTTACTGATCACATTTCCTCAATTTACGCTCTTTGTTCTCCCAGCATAAGATCAAAGATGATAAATTAATCCAACCGTGGGAGTCTGACCTCTCCATAGCTCTCACCCCAGCAGAATGGGAAAACATCTTCACACTTATGCACAAAGGTTCTGTCAATGTCTCCACGCAAGAGAACAGATATAAACTTTTTTCCAAATGGTACAGGACCACTGACAAAGTACATTGTTTCCACCCCTCAGTGCCGCTGACATTCTGGAGATGCCATGCAGCCCATGGCACTCTCCTGCATGTTTGATGGGACTGCCCTTTGATTCAACCTTTTTTGACAGCAATTCATCGACAGATATCCCACATCACCACTTACACTCCGCTCTTTTCACTGGCATACTACCTTTTACACTACACTTCTATATCCCCTCGAACATATCGCAAATCCCTATCCATACACCTTGTTAACGCGGCTAATCTCTGCATCCCCGCCTTATGGAGAAACACGACCCCCCCCCCCCCACCGTTGATGACTGGATCTGCAGAGTAGAGAAAATTGCTGATATGGAGAAACTGATCCACCAAGCGCACGATAATCCTACCAAATTCTCACCGACCTGGTCATGCTGGTTACATTTCAGATCTACTCCCTCTTCGACCTCGCCTCCCATTCTGGTCTCCCCTGCACCCTCCACATAACGACCCCCCCCCCATTAAGGAATCACAAAACTCCAGATGGTCCTTACAAGCCTTGCATTTATATATTATATTATATTATATATATTCTATATTATTATATTATATTATATTATATTATATATATATCATGGGTTCAATCCTATTCGTAGTCACTAAATCCCCCTCACCCTCTTCCCCCTTCTCTCAATAAGGACCTGTAAATAGGTCCCACATCCCTGTCCACGTCATTGCCTATAGACCTAGCTACAAGACATTCCCCCCGCCGTTCACAGCAAGCTCCCGAAAGGGATGTTCGGCGGGCGGAAGAGACTCGGACAGTAGTAAGTCCAAGTTTGAGTCTTACTAGTTCTTATATAAGTACGTTTAGCACAACTCCTTTGCCTATCCTGCTGCCCTAGCTTAATGTTGACGTAGTTTGCAACTAGCACTAAATCCTTGGGTGGTAATAGCATCTGACCTTCTGGTCGGTGAAACGTTCCTATCTCTTCATTCCCTTTCACCTGTTGAGATACTTTAGATGGCTCTTCCATAATAGCCTTCATTGCATACTGCTCTTATACCCTCGGCGGACTCCCCCCCAGGATTGCCGTAGGTTAATCTGCTGGCCTTGTTTGCCAGCGCATCGGAATAAGGAGTAACGATATTGTAATACATACGTGTTTCTGACTTCTGAACTCATTTTTTATATTACTATGCTCACCATCAACAACCTGGAAGGCTTGATTGTTTATTGACTTCTTGACTTACTGTTGTTCAATGTCTTACTTGTTTAAAACCAATAAAACATTATTTGAAAAAAAAATACAAACATTGCATAATTTATATTACTATATAAAAATAGCAGTATTTCATATATGTCCAATATAATACAATAAAAATCCATAAATAAAAATTCATATCAAACATTAGATCCTATGACATCTTACAAAAAACAATTAATATATTATGAATTACTAATAAAACTGTTTATGTCCCAGTCCATGTTTAAACCAAAAGGCACATAGGAACGCATGTCAAATATCCACCTCGTTTCAAGTTGTGAGATGGATCTCACCATACTGGCCCCCCTCCAGTGTGGTTGGACATTAAAGCCAAAAAATAGTACCTTCTAGTTTTCTATTATGATATTTATCTGGACAAATTATGTTTTTTAAAATCACGCTTAATATTTCCCACGTGTTCAGCTAGCCTCACATGTAGTTCTCGTTTAGTACGTCCGATATATTGCTTTGAACAAGGGCATTGGATCAAATACACTATATAGCACGTAGAGCAAGTCATAAATGATGTAATATCATATGATATATTAGTTACAGTAGACTGAAAATTTTCACATCTCCGTTCTCTAAAAGTAAATGGAAAGAAACCTTTCAAAGATTGAAAGAATGACAACGTTTTAGGAGGGTCAATCACTTTTGGAGCTAGATTTGGTCTAAGAGATTAGTTGCACATACCCAGAATGCAATCATGGCATTTAAAGCAGCATGCACCTTATGCCGTGTACACACAATTGGGATTTTCGTCGGAAAAAACTCTGATGGTTTTCCTGACGGAATTCCAATGGGATTTAGATCAAACTGTCTTGCATACACATGGTCACACCAAATTCTGACTGTTAAGAATGCGGGGACGTACAACATGTACGACGGGACTAGAAAAAGGAAGTTCAATACCCAGTAGCCAATAGCTTCCATCTCGTAGTTGAATCTGAGCATGCGTGAGTTTTTGCGTGTCGGAATTGCATACACACGATCTGAATCTCCGATAGAAAGTGTTTCTGTCTGGAAAATTGAGATTATGCTCTCAAATTTTTGCTGGCTGAAATTCGGACAGCTAAATTCTGATGCAGCATACATACGGTCGCATTTTTCGATGAAAAGCTCTCATCTCTCTTTTGCTGGCCGAAATTCCGATCATGTGTACGTGGCATAACACAGCTTTGTTAGGTAGCATAATACCTTCCTTTCTGAGGATTCACTAATCCATCACATGGAAAGGCCCACTGTAGGAGAAGTCAGGGCAATAAGAGTGGTGTAAGCATCCAGAATCTATTCCCATTTTATCCTTTATCTTCCACAGGTCAGCTAATATGAAAGGTTGAGTAATGTTCAATAACTATTCCTTTTATGTGAATTACCTGACTTTAATATATAATATATAATTAGAAATCAATAGCATGTGTCTATATTTAGTTACATTACCTACTTAAAGTAGAACTAAAGGCAATCTTTTTTTTTTCCATTTTGGATAGAGTATGGAAGGATTATAACCGCTGTCAACACAACAGGAAGTGAGAAGAAATTGCCAGATTTACCAGGAGTATTGCCCCTATTGGAAGATTTCCTGTCTATTAGGCCCCTTTCACACTGGGGCGGTACGGGCGTCGGCGGTAAATCACCGCTATTTTTAGCGGCGCTTTACCGTCGTTTTAGCGGCGGTCTGCGGGCGCTAGCGGGGTGGTTCTAACCCCCGCTAGCGGCCGAAAAAGGGTTAAAACCGCCCACAAAGCGCGGCTGCAGCGGCGCTTTGCCGGCGGTATTGCCGCGCTGTCCCATTGATTTCAATGGGTAGGAGTGGTTTAGGAGCGGTGAATACACCGCTCCTTCACCACTCCAAAGATGCGGCTAGCAGGACTTTTTTCACTGTCCTGCCAGCGCACCGCTCCAGTGTCAAAGCCCTCCGGCTTTCACACTGGAGTGAAAGGGGCCGGTTTTTTTCAGGCGCTACACAGGTGCCTGAATACCGCCCCAGTGTGAAAGCAGCCTTACCGTTACTGACAACTCAAAAACTGTGATTTTCTTTCAATTTTACTTTCAATGATAATGGTAAACATGACATATAGAGAAGGGGGAATCTCCTTAATTAAGACACAGACAGTATTAAAAGCCTGACAGGTGTCCTAATCCATCTATAATCTCTCTCTACTCTATCCAAACTAAAAAAAAAAAAAAAAAAAAAGTTTTGACTTTAGTTATACTTTACATTTCTACTTTTTAAAATAGTTGTATTCATTTTAATTGGTTGGAATGCCAAATATTGGCTTCTTGCCCTGCAATATTAGCAGAATTTGAAACCAACGCTTGGTATTACAACCTCTACCAGGGTAAAATTAACTCAATGCACACATTACAATTGATTGACTAATTGTACAATCTCCATTAAATCGAATTACAATTTAGTGGTGCAAGGGCCTGCCAGAATACATACTGATTTATTGGATAGTATAGGTAGATCCTTATATTATGCATTTTTTTTTAATCCACAGTAGATTGTGTTGTCTGTTTGTGACATATATGGGTATCCTAACATGTGCTAAAGATTGTTCTTCAAAGATGTCAATCCACCAGAATGCATGGCCTTAGGTTATTACAAGTTAAAAAATTTAAGAGGGATTCCACCAAAAAAAAAATATTAAAAGCCAGCAGCTATAAATACTACAGCTGCTGACTTTTAATAAATGGACACTCACCTGTCCCGGGTTCCAGCGATGCCAGCAGCCGAGGCCGATCGATCGCTCGGCCCTCGGCTGCTGCCGCCACCATTCTAGGTGAGGGAATCAGGAAGTGAAGCGAATCGGCTTCACTTCCCGGTTCCCTACTACGCATGCGTGAGTTGCGCCGCGCAATAGGAAATCTCCGCGCTGTCACTGGGACCCGTGTGTGTCCCAGCAGACAGCGCGGCAGGGCAGGAAATGGCGTAGACTCCCACGGGAGTCTATGCCCAGAAGTGGGTGTAAATACCTGTCTTTGACAGGTATCTCCACCCCCCTCCCCCCTGAAAGGTGTCAATTGTGACACCGGAGGGGGGGAGGGATCCGATCAGCGGAGGTTCCACTTTAGGGTGGAATCCCGCTTTAAATCTGTGATTTGCTTTTCAAAGTTCTGGATGCCATTTATTCCAATTATCTAACCCCTCTAATTAAGCACACACTTCTTAGTGCATCAACACTACTATATCACACACACTTCTCTGACGGGTTGACATGTCTGAGCATGTATGCCATTGAAATCTTTATCAACAGCTCCAAGGAGATTTGCAAAGTGGAATTCCCCCATAACACCTATCACACCTTAAAGGGTAAGTTCACCTTTGTACACTTTTTTTTTAATATAAATTCCAGCTCCCCTATGCACCAATATAGCATTCACGTATTTTTTTTTGCAAAAATATCAAAGCATTCCATTAAATCTACAGTCACTTACTTTTCTTGTCCTAATCCAGGTTTCCATATGTTTCCATTGGTAATATTTTCTTCCTGATCAGACTTTAGGTCATAACAAAGGAAGGAGTTGACCTGATGATCTCATTAGTACACACCCTGCATGAAATGCAATTAATCAGTGATCACCCTTCTCACTAAATACACAATCAGATTGCATAGAGTATGGCCAGCTTCATACAAGTACATAGGAGGGAGTGAACAGAAACACTCAACTGTCAAGCCCCGTTCACAACTCTGCATAGCGGGAACTAAAATTCCCAGTTGTGTTTTTTGTTTTTGTTTTTGTTTTTTTGCGAGGGGGAGGCGTTTTGGAACATTTTTCAGTCATCACACATAGGGCAGCCCATCCACCTGAATGGGCTGCCCTACACACAGCAATCATCATATTTTAAAGTGGAGGCCCTATCCACATCTAGCATAGTGGGTGCGCACATTTTGTGTCTCGTTTTTCATGTGGCACGCGTAGGACGGCCTGTTGATTTCAATTGGCTGCACTGCATGTGGTTAATGCGACATTTTGCCGTTTTGTGGGTTGTGTGTTTTTTACTGTGCATTTTGCAGCATTTGCCACTTGTTTTTTTCACATAGAAAAATGTGTGTTTACTTCTGTGTTTGGTGTGCCATTAACAACTAATGGCACTAAAGGCTCAACTGGTAATTTTAGGTGCAATTTTAGGTGCATAAACATGGTCATACACTATCTGATTGTATATTGTGTATTTAGTGAGAAGGGTGATCACTAATTGATTGTATTTAATTTAAAAAATGTGCACCTGGGATTGGATGGGTAGATAATGCAGGGTGTGTGCTAATGAGATCAGCTGGTCAACTCCTTCCTGTGTCATGACCTAAACTCTGATCAGGAAGACATTACTAATGGAAATGTCTGGAAATGTGGATTAGGACAAGAAAAGTAAATGACTTTAGATTTAATGGAAAGTTTTGATATTTTTGTAAAAAAAGTACATGAATGCTCTATTGTGCATAGGAGAGATAAAATTTAGAAAAAATAAATGTACAAAGGGGAACTTACTCTTTAAGCTAACCATGCATGTTTAGATCAATAGATGATTTCATCCATGTGATATGTGATGGGGGGGTCATATATTATGTGGTATATACTGACCTCTCTTATCAGCTGTTTTACATCTAGAATGCTGTGGCCAGCTTCTTCATGTTTATGATTACCATGATTGAAGTTGGTAGGGAAACAATGACAAATCTCTTGACATATGTTAATGCACATTGGGTAACTCTAGTTAAATCCCAAAGATGTGACTCGGGCCTTACAGTTTATGATGCAAGCATAAGTAAGTGAAAATTATTGGCCACGTAGCAATGAACTGTTAACCACAGAATCACAAATATCTTTTTGCAAACTAATTAGCACCAAAGTCTTTCAATCTGAAAAGAAGAGGCTTTTCAAGCATGAGGGACAGAGTGACCCTGTTCTTGTGACAAATCTGTTACAGCACTTATAAATTTAACAAAACTAACGCCTTAATTGGCAGCAGGGCCTGAAGTCAGTTTCACAATGCATTTACCTATTTAAATATAGTTTTCCTAGTGCACATTTATATTACTAATCATGGTAAATAGTCCTCATTGGGGACTTCATTTTTGTTTTCTTTACTGCATTTCAATTAGAGTTTCTTCGTTTTCAAATGTGTATAAATCTTGAGATTTAAGGCTGAGATTCACTAGGGTTTCATTTGGTAAACTACTTCAGACAAAAAAAATTTCATAAGAATATAACATAAATATGTATGCATGTTTACCTAATAATTGATAATTAGTAAAAAAATTGTATAAAATTGTGGTTGCGTTGGAAGAAGAGGGTAATGACATGTAGCGGGAATACTATGTACTCTAAATAATAGAACATACTACCTTAAAGGTTCAGAATAAAGAGCCCCAGTATGACAATCATTCTAAAACCTTTTTTTCCTGCTTAGTTAATAGGGTTAACCAAGTGGCCGTTTTGATTTCTTGGCAAATATAGCAATTGCAAGTTTTACCATTTTGTCATCTACACCCTGTGCTGTGGAGAAAAGACACGTCCTGGAGCACAATCCACATTAAAACGTAAATTAATGTACATGGGTAAGCACCATAAGCAACCATCCTCCTGCAGTTCTTAGATTTGGGAGAGACAGACAGAAATCTATTAACAATAAAATAGGTGAACTGACAGTGTAATGTGTCAAATAAATAGATTAGAAAAATAGATAAATAGATTAGTATATGCAACAGCTTCTGGGTAGTGTACAAGTTCCCATCTTTGTCCAGACCAGGGTTACCCTTAAGCTGTGGTCAGTGGCAGGGGTCAGGGTACACAGTCCAGGATTTCATGAATCAGCACTTGCAGGATCTGCAAGGCTGTTGTGCGCATTGTCCTGAAGCAGTTGGTATGTGATAGCTCTGACCCCCACCGCTGGCCATTGGCTGGAGGGTCATCCTACCTGGAAATGGGATGGGAACTTGTGGACCACCCAGAAGCTGTGTACCCATATCGCTATTCATTTGGCATATTACATTGTCATTTGCATTCTCTGCTCTTTTTTTTCTAAGTGAAGTGTGCTGTGTTCGCTACAAACATCCAATCAAGTGATTGAGTGGTTGAACTTTACATGGATGCACTTCACCTCATTCCTACTTTAGTAAATCAGGCTCATTGCATCTAACAAAAAACAGTTGCCTGTAGCTATGCCTGTGCTTTACCTACTTAATGTCTTTCATTATACAGTATCTATCTCTTCATTTTTAGAAAAGGTGCAAGGTGCTAACTTTAACTTACTCTATTGTGCTACAACCAATATAGGTCTTTGATCTCTCCTATGGCTAATTTTCATTCTTTTGTAGTGATTACTTCTGTATTCCATTGTTTTAAACATACATTTTTCTAATCTTCGTCTATCATATAGCTATCAGTTTGGGGGTCATATTTTTTTCATTCCATTGGACATTTTAAAAACTTCCATTGTTCTTATTTTTATCTTTATAGCCCTATCAACCTAAACTGTTCACTTCAGTGATACTTTAAACATTTTTGTATATTTATTTATTTCCTTGGTAGTTTTAAGTTACATTCTATAGTATATTCACACCAATGCATTGAGGTCACTTTACAATCTCATTTTTTGTCCTACGTCCAGAGCACTACCATGCATTGTGGTGCACTGTGGCACAAAAAATACTGCAACTCTCTTGGGATTATCTGCATTATATATTACAGAAATGGGACTTCAGAAGCTGGATCCTATCATGGCTGAAATCCCTTTACTGTGGCCCATCTGCTAGTGTAAATATCTAATCCACCTTTCCCCCCTTTTCTCTATTGAAAGACGAGCTCATCAGGGTTGTCCTTTTCCCCAATACTAAGCATCCTTGCCCTGGAACCTTTGACAAACTTCATCAGATTGAACCCCAACATTCATGGTATATGCTCTGGCCGCCATACCTTTAAAGCTATTCTCTTCACTGATAATTTATGACTACCTCTGACCCAACCTATCATATCTTTATCCAGTTTACTTTCAATACATTTTTATTAATATAGTGCACAAACATGCAAAAAGAAAAATGTATTTCACGCATTAAGTGTTGTACATTCATGTTGTCAAGGATGGCTTCAAAGAACTGTGGACTATAGGGCTCAAGTGTTTTTCTTCAAGATCGATAAGGCCAGAGAGAACATTAGAGACCATCCAATGAAAGTAACAAAGATAAAGATTACTGAACATTTTTAGAGAAATCTTCCCTCCGGTTCATAAGTATAAGATTAGCTCACCCATCTTCTGTTATTTTTATGTAGGTATGTGAGTAGCTTCCAGGTAATCAATCCTTGCACTGATAAGTGTAAGTGAAATACCACATGCACTAAGAGATAATGCACAGAGAATTTTCCCTAAGAGAAAAAGGACAGAAAGTGGCTAATCTCCAGGAATCCCTCTCATCCCATTATCATTTCAATAATTACCCGGGATTCCCTACGTACTTCACCCAAGGCTCCCAGGTGGACTCGAATTTTGCAACTGTATCCTTCAAGGAACTAACCATTTTCTCCTGAGCCATTATCCAGGAGATTTTCCTTTTGGCTGCAGTGATTAAAAACCTTTGGTTGTTTCCATGCTCTAGCTATGGTTAGTTTTGCTCCTTTTAAAATATAAAAGATTAAATCTTGGATGGCTCTATTGGTGTCAGGTATTTGGGCATTGAGTAGTGATATGTTGGGATCCTTGGGCATTTGACAACCGGTCACTTTGTGTATTATATGAAAAATTATAATCCAGAATCCCTGTCTCGTGCATTCCCAGCAGATATGAATCATAGATCCTGGGTAGGGATGAGCTTCGTGTTCGAGTCGAACATACGTTCGACTCGAACATCGGCTGTTCGTCCGTTCGGCGAAGTCCGAACATTTTGGTCTGTTCATGCCAAATTCGTGTGGCGCTCACGGCCCACAATGCACTGCGATGGCGCAGTGCATTGCTGGCTCATGATTGGCCAAGCATGCACTGTGACCCCGCATGCTTGGCCAATCGCAGCGCCAGCAGCGAGGAGAGCCATGATTGGCCACAGGCAGGATGCCTGTGGCCAATCATAGCTCAGGCTGTGTAGTGCACGCCCCACACTATATAAGGCCGCCAGCGCGGCGGCCTTGTGTAGTGTGTTGGCGTTTTCGGCCGATTTTCGATCTTGCTGTTGTGTAGTGGTTGTTGTCTGCGTGCCCTGACCGCAGTATACACCGCTATATTCACCTCACCTATATAGCTAGTGATCTATCTTTTATAATAGAGCTTGCAGTCAGTAGTGTTAGGAGCTTGTGTGTGCTGTCTGCGTGCTCTGTACCCAGTACATACCGCTATATCCACCTACATAGCTGTTCTCTATTTGAGCCCACTTGCCATCTGCAGGAGTTATTGGAAGTTGTGTGTGCCTCCAGCACAGCACAGTATACATCTGTATATACCCCTTTATCTCTGGTGTTCTATAATAAAGGCATTTGCAGGAGTTAGTGGGTGTTCTGTGTACCTTCAACACAGTACACACCGATCGTTTTCGGACAATTTTCAATCTTGCTGTTGTGTAGTGGTTGTTGTCTGCGTGCCCTGACCGCAGTATACACCGCTATATTCACCTCACCTATATAGCTAGTGATCTATCTTTTATAATAGAGCTTGCAGTCAGTAGTGTTAGGAGCTTGTGCGTGCTGTCTGCGTGCTCTGTACCCAGTACATACCGCTATATCCACCTACATAGCTGTTCTCTATTTGAGCCCACTTGCCATCTGCAGGAGTTATTGGAAGTTGTGTGTGCCTCCAGCACAGCACAGTATACATCTGTATATAACCCTTTATCTCTGGTGTTCTATAATAAAGGCATCTGCAGGAGTTAGTGGGTGTTCTGTGTACCTTCAACACAGTACACACCGATCGTTTTCGGACGATTTTCGATCTTGCTGTTGTGTTGTGGTTGTTGTCTGCATGCCCTCACCGCAGTATACACCGCTATATTCACCTCACCTATATAGCTAGTGATCTATCTTTTATAATAGAGCTTGCAGTCAGTAGTGTTAGGAGCTTGTGCGTGCTGTCTGTGTGCTCTGTACCCAGTACATACCGCTATATCCACCTACATAGCTGTTCTCTATTTGAGCCCACTTGCCATCTGCAGGAGTTATTGGAAGTTGTGTGTGCCTCCAGCACAGCACAGTATACATCTGTATATACCCCTTTATCTCTGGTATTCTATAATAAAGGCATCTGCAGGAGTTAGTGGGTGTTGTGTGCCTCTAGCACAATATACACTACCCAACTGCTTTTTTACCCAACTCCCTTCAGGCCATTACCATGTCTGGAAGGCCAGCAAGGAGAGGCAGACAGGCGCGAGCCGATAAAAGAGGGCAAGCAGTCTCTGTGTCTAGAGACAACAGTGCTGGTCGTGGACGCGGTGCATTGTCATCAGCACGTGGCCATGGGACACGCTTGTCCTTCTTTTCGGCAGCTGGACATGTTGAGCCGCAACATGCCAACGACTTGGTAGAGTGGATGACCAAGCCCTCTTAATCCTCCTCATCCTCTCTCACCCAGTCTCAGGGTACTAGCAAAGCAGCTGCCAACGCATCGTCTTCCCTCCTCTCAATGTCATCATCAGTGACTCCTTCCCTAGACCCACCACGTCCTCCTGAGGAGTCTCCTGAACTCTTTGAGCACAGTGTTGGGTACATGCTCCAGGAGGATGCCCAGTGTTTTGTGGGCTCTGATGATGACACTCAGCTAGAGGAAGGCAGTAGCGTGAGCGCAGAGAGAGGGGATGCTCAAGAAGGACAGCAATCTGGCAGTCATGTTCCACAAGCTGCAGCATACTGCCAGGTTTTCTACAGCGATGAAGAGGGAGGGGATGATGAGGGCACTGACTCCACGTGGGTGCCTGGAAGGAGAGAGGAGGAGGAGGAGGAGGAGGCACATGTCCAACGAGGCAGGATGCCCTCCGGGGGCCAGCTTAGGGGCAGCACACTGACTGAATCACACCGCAGAGCTCCGCCTGTGCAGGGCGCTGCCTCTGCGCGTTATTCTAAAAGTTCTTTGGTGTGGGCCTTTTTTGAGACGAGTGCATCAGATCGCACCGCTGCTATTTGCAACATATGTCTCAAGCGTATCTCGCGTGGCCAAAACATCAGCCGCTTGGGCACCACATGCTTGACCAGACATATGTTGACCTGCCATGCAGCTCGTTGGCAAGCGTACCTCAAAGACCCACACCAAAGAACAAAGCGGACCTCTCCTTGCTCCTCATCAGCTGGCATCTCCAACCCCACTAGACCTTCAGTCCTCTCTGAAACCTGCTCTGAGAGGAATGAAGGTGTAGAATTAGGTGTGTCACAGCCAAGTGCTTCCGGGAACTCTGCTAGCGGTACACCCACGTCCGATTATAGCAGGCAAATGTCCCTGCCCCAGCTGCTGGACCGGTGAAAGAAGTTCACTCCCAGCCATCCACATGCCCAGTGGTTGAATGCTAGCTTGGCTAAATTGCTAGCACTTCAACTGCTGCCTTTTCAGTTGGTAGACTCGGCCCCCTGCCGTGAGTTTGTACAATGTGCGGTTCCTCAGTGGCAGGTCCCCAAACGCCACTTTTTCTCATGGAAGGCGATTCCGGCTCTCAACCGGCATGTGGAAGGCAATGTCCTTGCCTCGCTGGACAGGGCAGTCAGCGGTAAGGTGCATATTACCGCTGACTCTTGGTCCAGCAGGCATGGACAGGGACGTTACCTGTCTTTCACGGCCCATTGGGTCACTCTTCTGGCCGCTGGGAAGGATGCAGGACAAGGTGCAGTAGTGTTGGAGGTTGTTCCGCCACCACGCCTCCAAAATGCTACTATTGGTTGTGACACACCTCTCTCCTCCACCCCCTCCTCTTCTTCTTCCTCCATGGCCTCTTCCAGTGCTCTGTCCTCAGAACCAGCGGTGCTTCGTAGGCGTTCCAGGGGCTACGCAAGTACGCAGGCAAAATGATGCCATGCCGTGCTTGCGCTGGTTTGTTTGGGGGACAGCAGCCACACTGGGGCGGATGTTTTGTCAGCTCTGCAGGGGCAGGCCGAGAGGTGGTTGACGCCACGCCAGCTTAAGCCAGGAATGGTGGTTTGTGACAATGGCACCAACCTCCTCTCTGCCCTCCGACAGGGACAACTGACCCATGTGCCCTGTGTAGCTCACGTCCTTAACCTGGTGGTGCAGCGGTTCTTGGGCAGGTACCCCGGCTTACAGGATGTCCTGAAGCAGGCCAGAAAAGTCTGTGTGCATTTCCGCCGATCATTTAATGCCTGTGCTCGGCTGGCTGAGCTCCAAAAGGAGTTGAACCTGCCCAAGAACCGCCTTATATGTGACATGCCCACCAGATGTAACTCAACGTTGGCCATGCTGCAGCGGCTGCACACGCAGCAGAGGGCCATCAATGAGTACCTGTGCGACTACGGCACCAGGACAGGGTCAGGGGAGCTCGGTTTTTTCTCACCACGCCAGTGGGGCATGATCAGGGATGCATGCACTGTCCTGTCACCGTTTGAGGAGGCCACAAGAATGGTGAGCAGTGACAGTGCATGCATCAGTGACACTGTACCTCTTGTCCACCTCTTGGAGCATACGCTGCGTGGAATAATGGACAGGGCACTTGAGGCAGAACAGAGGCAGGAAGAGGAGGACTTCCTTGCCTCTCAAGGCCCCCTTTATCCAGACAGTGTTCCTGCTGTGCCACCCATCACACAGGAAGAGGATGAGGAGGAGGAAGAGGAGGAGGAGGATGATTGTGTCAGCATGGAGGTGGAGGCTGGCACCCAGCATCAGCAGCAGCAGCAGTCTTGTAGGGATGATTTACAGTCCCAAGAAACCCGTGGACTTGTACGTGGCTGGGAGGAGGTAGCTGCGGATCATGTTGTCCTTAGTGACCCAGAGGACTCCGGACCAAATGCCTCAGCTAACCTACGCTGCATGGCCTCCCTGATCCTGCAAAGCCTGCGGAAGGATCCTCGTATTCTTCGGATCAAGGAGAGGGACCATTACTGGCTGGCCACTCTCCTTGATCCACGGTATAAGGGTAAGGTTGCCGACCTTATCTTGCCATCGCAGAGGGAGCAGAGGATGAGACATCTCCGGGAGGCCTTGCAGAAAGGTCTGTGAAACGCGTTCCCAGAGACTGGGAGGTTACAAACTCCTGGTCCTGGACAACGTGTTGCTGAGGCATCGGTCAGAAGGAGCGGTGGAGAAGGTGGCCGTCTGACTGATGCTTTCAGACAATTTTTTAGTCCGCAGCCCCAAGGTATGATCGGTTCCAGCACCCATCGCCAGCGTCTGATTTACATGGTGCAGGAATACCTAGGGGCAAGGTCAGACTTGGACACCTTTCCCACCGAAAATCCTCTGGCTTACTGGGTCTTGAGGATGGATCACTGGCCAGAGCTTGCACAGTATGCAATTGAGCTACTGGCCTGTCCTGCATCCAGCGTTCTTTCGGAACGCACCTTCAGTGCTGCTGGTGGCTTTGTTACCGATCACAGGGTGCGCCTGTCCACCGAATCAGTTGATCGACTGACCTTCATCAAGATGAATCAGTCTTGGATCACCCACAGCTACCAAGCACCTGAAGCTGATGTAACAGAATAATTAGTTTTTTTAAATATCACATCCCTTCAAGACTGCCTATGCTGAGTGACTGTCCTGTTATGTTGATTGTCTATCCTCTTCCTCCTCCGCTGATATGTTGGAAGAACATTTCTGGTTCTGGGTGATGCCATCAGCCCAATTTTTCTGCCCCTGTTTAACAGGGGCGTTTAAGTACAATTTTTGATGCAATGCTTTGCAGCAGGGCTAATTCCTGCAATCAAACAAGAGTATATGGGAGAGGTTGCAGTGTGGTGGCACCAGCACCAGTGCCTAAGGCCCAATTTTTCTGCCCCTGTTTAACAGGGGCGTTTAAGTACAATTTTTGATGCAATGCTTTGCAGCAGGGCTAATTCCTGCAATAAAACTAGAGTATATGGGAGAGGTTGCAGTGTCGTGGCACCAGCACCAGTGCCTAAGGCCAAATTTTTCTGCCCCTGTTTAACAGGGACATGTAATTACAATTCTTGATATAATATTTCACAGGAGGGCCCCTTCCTGTGCCCACCCAGAGTAACGGTGAGGACTTATAGTGTTGTGGCACCAGCACCACAACCACCAAAGGTCAATTTTTCTACCACTGTTCAACAATGGCATGTAATTACAATTCTTGATATAATCGTTCACAGCAGGGCGCTCCAGCGCCCACCAAGAGTCACTTTGAGGGCTTACAATGTTGTGGCAAAACCAACACCTTGTTCCGCCATTTCTGCAGAGCATATAGGGCAGGCCCCTACTTTCAAACATCCAACTTACAAACATCTCAAACGGAAGGAGACAACAGCAAGTGAGATGAAAAAAGATGGACGACAAAACAAATTATACAGGGGTGATAACCCTTCCCTATGTTTTCCAAAAAGCTTAAAAATAGTTTTTTTGACTGGAGCTACACTTTAAAAATGTACCAGTTGAAAATTACAAACAGATTCAACTTAACACAACAAACCTACACAGTCCCTGTCTTGTTTGCACCGCCTGTATACTGCTGTTCTGAGTATATAGGGCCTGGGGGCCACACGCATTTCCTTTTTTTAGTATGGGTACAGGGTTCCCCTTAATATGCGTACAAGACCCAAATAGGCTGGTAATGGGCAGGGAGGGCTACCCATGCCATTTTTCTCAATGATTTTCAACCATATTGCAGGAACCAGATATAACATTAAAACCGCAAGCAGTTTTAAATGGTGTTATTTCTGTTTAATGTCATTTTGTGCAGGGACTGTTCTAAACACGGGAAACACGTGGCACTTCACAGGCATACTACAGACACCCCCCAGGCACCATATTTAAAGGAATATTTCACTTTTTTTTTCACTTTAATCGTCATTAAAATCAGTGCTCCCGCCAAAACGGCCGTTTTTAAAAACATTTTAGGCATTGACCCATGTCCCCTGGGGCAGGAGCCAGGTCCCCAAACCCTTTTTAGGACAGTATCTTGCATATTAGCCGTTAAAATTAGCACTTTTAATTTCGAACGTTCGAGTCCCATAGACTTCAATGGGGTTCTAACGTTCGTACGAATTTGGGGTCCGTTCGAAAGTTCTGGTGCGAACCAAACCGGGGGGTGTTCGGCTCATCCCTAATCCTGGGCTATTACAGCCTCTAAAGCAAAAAGGTGAGGAGGAAGGGAACATTTTTGCCAGCCTAGTTGGAAATAAATATTATCTAGTCAGAACCTTGAGACTTGCTTCAATCAGAATGGTGTTGTGTATACCCTTGTAGGAGCCAAAGAAGTTTCTATGCTAGATATCTTCAGTCCAGCTTTCCTGGATCACGTGTTCCCAAGCATGCATGTAAGGTAACTTAGAGTTTTCTGAGACCAGTGATAGGTAAATCATGGGCTGGCTAGACCACTGCTCATATGCTGTTAATTTAGGGGGATCTGATCTATTCTTTCATTGAGAGTTTAAAAAATGAGGAACGTGCATGGATCAGAACCAGTCAGAATCAGGCATTTCCAGTTTGCTTTTATAGCAGCTGAGCAAGAGCTGTCCCAAGGGGGTTAAGTAATGTCCAATGCGGTATAGCCCCTTGTCCAGCCACCATCCAAACGCCCAGTGCAAATCTATGATAGCTATGTGCTAACAGCTGCATGTCCGAAGTTAAGGGAGGGAGACCTCTCAGACCATCCCAGAGCGCAATAGAGTGAGATATCACGGGGGGGATAAAATCGGTGGATGAACTTTGGGAGGGCACCAGAGTAAAAAATTGAATATGTGCGTTGATACTGCTTGTGGCTGTATATGCACCCAGTCAGGTTCTTCCAGGCATGTATAGACCACCAATAGTTGTGCTAAGCATTCTGCTTGATAGTACCACAATATATTGGTGTCAGAATACATATAGTCAGTTCATATCTGTTTTTCAGTGCGTTCTTGTGCGCTCGTTACTGTCTTTCAGCTTGCTCTTCACAGGCCTTGCTGTTCTTCAGTGCGTTCTGTTTAGTTCGTTCTGACCAGCCGACCGTTTTGAAGCCATGCTGCGGTTATGTACTCATCATAGAGTTTGTGCTTTGTGGGGGCGTGGTGTTGGGTTTTTTACTTTGACCCAAGTCCAGTCCATGAACAGGGTGGGGAGGAGTTCATGGACCAAGAATTGGTTGCTCCAGCATTACCAATTCTCTCATATGCCTTTGCTGCGTGAGATTCAGAAGAATAACCTGATGATTTCAGGAATTATCTCCGGATGATGGACCCCATTTTTCACCGTCTGTTGGCTTTGCTGTCACTTTATATTAGCAGGCAAGCCATCATTTCGGAGCAGAGGCTAGTAGCCACGTTGCTGTACTTGGTGACTGGGGGAAGTCTGCAGGACCTCAAGTTCTAGACAGGCATCTCCCCCCAGGCTCTGGGGATCATTATTCCAGAGACCTGTTCTGCCATCATTCAGGTCCTGCAGAAGGACTATATTAGGGTAAGTTTTATCCCTTTATTAACATTACATTCTACGTATTTAATGTTTGCTAATGTATTGTATTTATTTTATCATTCCCTAATTACCATGATTGGAATATGCTGTGAATGTCCCCTTTATCCTCATGCATGCTTGATTTTTTAATGCTCCTTTTTTGACCTACATGCATATTTGCCTTCACTAACCTCCCCAGCATGCCATATTGGGCCCATACACACCTATAGCCTATTCACTTCATGTATTTTTTCAGCTCCATTGTAGTGCTTTACTCAAAACACCCCCTAAAATGTGTACAAATGTTATGTGTGTGCTTAAATTCATGTTCCAGAGGCTTTTTTTGGGGGTCCCAAAATCATTTGGAACCCTCCCTCCCCCCAACTACTAAGTCAACCGATACTAATCCTCCACCTGCTGACTTTGCCAAACCCATACACACTATACCTACCTCTTTTGTGGTCAGATTTAGAGATGAATGCCCCAAAGTTTGTAGTGCAAGGGCCTGCCTGAATACTTTCAAATGCTCAACGTCTCCAGAACCATTGCCACCTGCATAAGAGAATTTTGGAGGACTCCCGTTTGTTTTGATCGCTGATGAAGCATTTGGTCTGGGTGATCATATGATGAGGCCATTTCCCCAGAGGACCCTCATCCTGGAGAAGAGGGTTTTTAATTACTGGCTGGCCAGAGCTAGAAGAGTCATGGAGAATACCTTCGGGATAATGGCCAGCCGGTTCCACTTATTTCTAACAGAAATTAACATGGCGGAGTACAAACTTAACCACATTGTTTTATCCTGCTGCATACTGCACAACTTTTTAAAGAAAAATGCCCCTGGTTATGTTGCCAAAGTTGGATCTGAGGCTGGACTTCATGAGAATACTATGATGGCCCTGGAAGTTGGCCGTCCTGTCTCGCCCCCTCCAAAACGCATATTTTGCAGGGAGAGGGGGCCATTAATATGCCAGAAAATGTTTAAATATTTTCAAAATAAAAAAATTGATATAATATCTTGATTTTGATTTACTACTTCTGTTTATTTTATCTGTCTCCTAGGTTCTCCTACTGCACTTGTAGTGCCAAGTGGTTTTAACATTATTTAAATAACACTCATTGTCACTGTAAACACCAACTTAATACAAAAAGTGTTATTGAACGTTGAAAGAAGAAGCCACATATTGTTGAGTAGAAAGCCTTTTACTGTGTGCACATTCACATGTGCATTCTAAAACATTTTGTGGTAAAAAAAAAACACATTTTCTTTAAAAAGTTTTACCTTTTAATTTTTGAAACAGTACATACACAGGCATGTTTCCAACAATAACATATACAACTCTGGAACTTACAAAGTTCAACATTTTCTAAAATGAAGGCAATATTTTTTATTATAGTGTCAAAAATGTGTTGATATTGCCTTTATCAGATGGGGTGAAGTCACCCCTATAAAAGCCAAATTTAGAAGATGCACACAAATTGTGAGTCAAAATCGGGATTTCCTTTCTGATCCCATACCTCATGTCAACGTGTGCTATCTCCCATCATAGGGGATCAATGGACGTGTTTTGGGGGTGCAATCACTCCCTCTCACCTACTAGAGTTGGGAGGGACTGGTTGCACCCACAAAACGCGTACATTGAAATCCTCTGATGGCAGATAGCACATGTTGACAAAAATGTAATCTTTGTTGAATTTAGATACTTCCTAGTACATCAATCATATTCTTCAGTTTTTGTTCAATCTCCTTGTTTTTTTCCTGGCTAAAGGTCTAAATCATCAATGTCTCTGGTGAAATGAGGAGATTGTTCTTCCACAACCTGCACATCACTTACAAAAAAATACACACCATGTATTATACATATGCAGGCATAGATCTTTTACCTGAATCTGTGGTGTCAGACTCTCACCTGTTGTGGTGACAATCTCAACCACCTCTCCTTTCTCCACATCCTCAGGTAGTGGTGTCCTCTGTTCCCCTTCTTCAGGAAGTGGGGGTTTGTGGTGTCTTCAGACATCCAGAGTCTTTGCTCTCCTATGAGAATTAAACAAAAGGTATACTTAGCACACCGATATTTGAGGACAGAAATAGGAATATAAAACATTGTTTGGAAGTGGGGTACAATTGTTTGTTTTGACAGAGTTCCAAGCTGAATACATGATTTTTTCACTTACTAAAGCTGGAATACTTACCTTTTTTGGACAAGTTTCACACATGGAGACACCTCAAGTATCCACTGGAGCACCCGTGTAGGATACCCTACAAAGTAGGTTCTTGTGTCCCACACTAGTGCTCCTGAGTCCAGATGTGTAAACAGCTGCTGAGTATCCTCTCCTTACATTATACTGAATCAAGTTTGCAATTCTTTCTAGTTTCAAACACATCTAGACAACAATGTCCTAAATTTCTTTTTAATACAAATTAGCATGACCAAATGTAGTTAACCCTGTATCTGCCCAAAATATCATATTTAGTTGTCAAATGAACAATGTTTCCTACGACCGATTACTGTGCCCATGAACATGAAAGTAGCTATTTTAGAAAAGCACATGGAGCAGCATGCAAGTAATAATAATAATCGGAACACATGACAACTACTTACTTTTTATGCGGCGTACACACGATCAAACAATCCGGTGGAAAAGTCCGGCGGACTCAAGTCCCCCCGTGTGTGTAGCCTCCGGCGGACTTTTTTTTACCCAAAAGTACGGTGGACCTAGAAAGTAGTTTTGCACTCCAATTTTTACGTCGGACTCGCATTTTGGCGGACTATCCGGCCGTGTGTGTGCCAGTCCGCCAGCCAGTGTGTGCCAGCCCGCCCGCCCGGAAAAAAGTCCGCTCATTTTGAGCACGTCTCCAGGTAGCCGGGGCCAGTGAAGGAGGCGTTGCTGGCCCAGTCACCTGGTATGGACTTAAAGGGGAACCCCAACACCAAAAAAAATCGTAATGGGGTCCCCATCAGACCCTTGTCTGAGCACGCTACCCGGCCGGCCAGGAAAGGGGGGACGAGCGAGCGCCCCCCCTCCTGAGCCGTACCAGGCCGCGTGCCCTCAACATGGGGGGGGTGCCTTGGGGAAGGGGGGGCCACGCGGCCCCCCACCCCAAAGCACCTTGCCCCCATATTGATGAGGACAAGGGCCTCTTCCCAAAAACCCTGGCCGTTGGTTGTCGGCGTCTGTGGGCGGGGGGCTTATAGGAATCCGGGAGGATGCTGGGACTGTGACATCATACTGGGCGGGGACATCATCTGGTGATGTTCCTATATAAGTTGCCGCGCGCCGTGTCCCCATCATTGTGAGCAGAGAGAGCGACGAGGCAACATCTGAAGAGAAGAAGAGAAGAACAGAAGACGGCGGCAGCGGCGACGGCGGCAGCGGCGACGGCGGCAGCAGCTGTGACAGAAGACCGGGCCACCGCCTGTAAAAGAGCTAGAAGAAGGCGCGGTGGTCTGGCAAGAAGAACCGAAGAGGGGGACAAGACCCCCGAAGTTGGAAGAAGAGGGCGGCGGTGAAGAAGAGAGCCGGGCTCCTCCGCTAGCAAAAGAGCTAGCAGAAGATAGTGGAGGAGTCCGGCGAGAAGACCCCCGAAGAAGATGGCAGAAGACCTCCGGAGCTGTGCAATAAACTATTTTAACCCTTGTGTGTTGTGTTTTTTTTACTTTTATTTACTTATTAAAGGGGGCTCCCGGATTCCGATAAGCCCCCCGCCCACAGACCCCGACAACCAACGGCCAGGGTTGTCGGGAAGAGGCCCTTGTCCTCATCAACATGAGGACAAGGTGCTTTGGGGTGGGGGGGCCTGGTACGGCTCAGGAGGGGGGGCGCTCGCTCGTCCCCCCCTTTCCTGGCCGGCCGGGTAGCATGCTCGGACAAGGGTTTGATGTGGACCTGGGGGGACCCCCACGCCGATTTTTTTCAGCGTTGGGGTTCCCCTTTAAGTCCATACCAGGTGAACGGACGGTGTACGGCCAGCGAAGGAGGCGTCGCTGGCCCCGGCTCCCTGGAAACGCGACTGGACTTTCCTCCACGTGTGTGGGTGAGTCCGTTCATTTCAAAGGTATGGCGGATAGTCCGGCGGACTTAGTACGCCGTATTAGTCTGCTGAAAAAGTGCCGTGTGTGGGCAAGTAGCTCGTTCGGAAAGTCCGGCGGACAGTCCGGCGGTAAGTCCGGCAGACTAACTCCGCCGGATAGTTGGCTACGTGTGTACGCGGCATTAGAAGCACTCTCTTGATTCTTCTGTATTGGTCTTGCTCCCTCAGTTTGAGGTCTGACCATTGTTTCCTCAATTGCTCCTTGGATCGCTGTACCCCAATATTCCGGCGCAGACTCTTCACAACTTTTTTTTTTTTTAAAGGTTTTTATTTGCCAAATGTACATATATGTCAAGTACAAAGCATAACATTTGAAATACAGTATATTCCATGGATTTCAACCAAATAAGCAATTTGTGGTTGGTCATTAATAAACAGACAACTCCATGTAGATCATAAATTGTACATTTAGCCCTTCCTCTTTTAAAAAAAAAAAAAGAAAACAGTATATAATATACTACGTTAGGTGTAGCTTGCCATTTCCAATAACATAAGGTATAACAAGTCAGACAAATAAAAACAAAAATAAAATGAAAATGAACACTCCAGGGAAACTTCCCTGTTAACCTGTAGTTTTTCTTGTGCCGTGTGCTACCGCTCTCCCTCCATCAGATCTCACAATTTTTTCATATATTTTATGTTTCCCATTAAGTGTCAGATTGTGCAGTTTCAGTTGAATTAACCCATTTACCCCAGACCTTATGAAATTTCTTAGGGCAGCCTCTGGAATCATATGTCATTTTATACATGGTGACATTAGCATTGACTAATCCTTTCCAAGCGTTCAACGTAAGGTGGTCACTGCTAATCCAGTTAAGAGAGATGAGCTTTCTAACATAATAAAATAGTAGCCTTAATAGTAGTCTTGTATTATTACTCATAATGTCATCCTCTATAATTCCCAATAGTCCCAAAAGTGGGCTACAAATGTTAGGCAGATCTAAGGTGTCAGCTATGAATTGGGTCACCTTAGACCATAATGGCCTTATTCTATCACATTCCCAGACCATATGTATCAAGGAACCCTCTGCAGAGGAATATTTATGGCAAGTGGGGTTGTCTCTCCTTCCCATTTTATATAATCTAAGTGGGGTGTAATATGTTTGATGTAAGTACCTTAGTTGGATAATTTTGTCTCTGGCAGATATAACCATAGGTAAATATGAAGCCAGTACCTCCTCCCATTGATCCTCTGTAATTTCTGGTATAAGCTCAGTCCATTTCTCCCTAAGTTTCCTTTCTTTTGGGTATACTTTTCCCACAAGAGTGTTATAATAAGTGGGGATTAGTTTTGTGTGCTCCGGATGCGCGAGGAGTCTTTCCATTTTGGAGTTCACAAGGGATACTGGCTCTGCTCCAAATTGAGCACGAGCAGCATGTTTTAGTCTGGTAAATTGGTATTCCCATGTATCTGGAAGATCCAGATACCTTTTCAGTTGTACAAACATCTTCAAATCCCCATTATCACCATATAATTGGTGTAAGTAGGTCAGTCCAAATTTGGCCCATCTATAACCATCCTCCAAATGAAAAAAACTCCTTCAAGCGTGGGTTAAACCACAATGGGGCAATAGGTGACAGCTGAAGCGGAGTTTCCAGTATATGTTTTATACAAATCCCCAGAATCCGCTTAGCAGAGCCAAGCATTTCATTTCCTCTCTTGGTGGGTGTTACCCCCCCCAGAAGAAGAAGTTCAATAGAGTCTAATAAGAAGTCACCACAGCCGCCTCAATTACCACTGCCGCATTGTTCAGCTGTGGAAACATTCGCCAATGAATATGTACTAGTTGCGAGGCGAGATAATATAGGCGGAGGTCAGGAAAAGAGGTTAGTAGAGAATTAATGTGCCTAAATGTCTTTTTTGGGATGTATGTTGGGGCATTAGAGAGGACGTTGGCCCTCCCAAACAGTGTAAGTGGTAAATCCTTCCACTTCCGAATACTATCTTGGAAGGCTGTAATTACGGGCCATAAGTTCATCTCAACAAATAAGTCCACTGGGAGTTGGACCTTTATTCCCAAATATTTAAATTGTGAGACTGTGGTTAAGGGCCATTGTTCGAGAATGGACAGGTTTGGTTGTGGATCTAGAGGAAAAAGGGCTGACCTAGTCCAGTTAATACGGAAACCAGAAAGGTCACCAAATTCCTGAACCAGGGAGACCGCAGCTGACAAAGAAGCGTCAGGGTCCCCCAGATACAGGAGCATGTCATCAGCGTATCCTCCAGCCTTCAACCAAAGACCCCACAATCGTGTCATGAGATCTAAGTTTAACAGCCAGTGGCTCAATAGCTAAAGCAAATAGGAGAGGGGAGAGGGGGCACCCCTGTCTCATTCCCCTATGGATCTGGAAAGAGTCTGATATAAGTCCATTCACTCTGACGCTCGCTCTCAGTACCCTATGTAGCTGATACCAGTGAGCCGGGAATCCATTGAGGCCCGGAGACTTACCAGTTTTAAAGGAAGAAATAGCCCCAGATATCTCTTCCTGTGTTATGGGTTGGTCCAAAGCTACGCTATCCTCCAGCGTCAATGAGGGTAAAGTAAGGGAGTCCAGGTAAGTGTTTAGGTCCTGTGGAGTATGTCGAGTCTGAGTCTGATACAGAGTTTCATAGAAGTTTACGAAGGTGTTTAAGATCTCGGGCAGTTCTCTCACTGTTTCCCCCCTGGGATTCCTAAGTTGCAATACCGAGGTCGGAGTATAAAATGGTTTTGCTAAAAAAGCTAATAGATGGCCACTTTTGTCTCCAAACTCAAAAAAGGACCTAGATTGTTGTAGTTGCTTTTTTGTAGCACGTTCATTCAGGCGCAGTTTATATAGTCTGGTACTCTTCACAACTTTAGTCATGATCTTGGCCTTTCTCACATTTGGGTTTAGGTGCGGTCCATAGTTCCTGTCATAGTCGGCCCTCTTCAATACGTCCACCATCCCTACCATCTCACCAAAGAACATATTTGAGGCCTTAAATCTTCTCTTCTGGGATCGGGACGTTTCTTGCTCCAGGCTTTCCTCATCGTTACTGCTATTATGCACCTGTTGTGTCTCCGCCAAGTCGTCTCCCACTGCACCGAAAGAGAAGGGGCAGGGAATATTCTAGAAAGAACATCAGGGGTGGGCGTCTCAGGAGGAGTTTCACACATGCGCAGTGTATATAAAGCTAACATGCATGTGTCATACATACGATCTGTGAGTGGAAGAAGCGCCAAACGCTCTAACGAAGGTAACATTTTAATTTGGGACATCAGTGGCCTAAACTGATTCAAAATTGAGGCCTATATTGGGATACGATTAGTAGAGTTTAGCCTGATATTAGTGTTTTTGTCTTGTGTTTTGTCTTTCAGAAAATATGAAACAAGTCAAAGACCCCAAATTCATGGGCCAGTTCATTGACAAATACAGGGATATGCAAAATGTGTGGGAGGTTAAAAACCCCTTATATCACAATAAACCAGCTAGGAAGGCATCACTGGAGAAACTGCTGCAATTTGTGAAGACACCGGTCCCCGACGCAGACATCGAGTTTGTGGAGAAGAAAATTGGTATGTACCCATTCTGTGGTACTACAACAGGAATGTGGTTTCTGGAAGACCAGATTGATGCCAGGGAATCACTTTCGACACTTCCATCCACCCTTCCAGCCACCCTTCACTCAACTCCAGCTGAGGCTTCCGAGGACCAAGCTGGGTCTTCCATCCTGGAAGAAGTTGAGGAGCCCAGCTGGAGCCAGGTATGGTATTTTTTAACATATTTATTCCTAAAATGATGGTTGTTAACTAGATGTTATTATTGATAACAAATGAATGACTTAACAAAAAGTGTTTGACATATCAAAAGACAGTAGGGGCCAAAAATGAGTGTGACAAGAATGAAACATGCTGGGGTCAGAATAATAGTCTTTTCTATTTCTTAACATTCAATTTGCAACAGTCATATGATAAAAATTGTGTGTGATTGATGAAGAAAAAAGAAAAACTCTGTCCCTTTTCATACACAGGAAGACCTCAGCCAGGACAAGGCACTGGAATGTGGCAGACAGGAGGAGGTGGGGCCCAGAAGCCTCACCCAATCCCATGTGCCTCCCCTCTGCCTTACAACAAAAAGGCCCAGGAAGGGGAGTAACATGGAGGAGGCAGCACTAGGTCTCATTAAGGACACTAATGCAGCCATGAAAAGCCCCCCTGACACTGAAGAGGCCCATGGCTGTTAGGTGCAAAATTGCAGCAAATGGAGGAGGGTCAACATCTCAGGTGTGAGAAATTTATTTTTGAGGCCATTCAGAAGGGGTTGAGTGGCCAAAGAAGTGATAACACGTACTTATGTGTGCTTGCCCATCCTCTTCCTCCTCTTCCTCCTCCTGCCACAAGTCCACCTCCAGAGCCACAGCCTCCAAGGAAGGCTGCAGGGAAGCGTAGAGGGAAGGCTGCAGGTAGGGATGAGCTTCGAGTTCGAGTCGAACTCATGTTCTACTCGAACATTGCCTGTTCGCCTGTTCAGCGAGCAGTGAACAATTTGGGCTGTTCGCAGCAAATTCGAAAAGCCGGAACACCCTATACAAGTCTATGGGAGAAATCTAAAGTGCTAATTTTAAGGGGTAATATGCAGGTTACTGTCCTAAAAAGTGTTTGGGGACCTGGGTCCTGCCCCAGGGGACATGGATCAATGCAAAAAAAAGTTTTAAAAACTGCCGTTTTTTCAGGAGCAGTGATTTTAATAATGATTAAAGTGAAACAATAAAAGTATAATATTCCTTTAAATTTCGTAGCTGGGGGGTATCTATAGTATGCCTGTGAAGGGGCGCATGTTTCTGGTGCTTAGAACTGTCCCTGCACAAAGTGTCATTTGTGCAGGAAAAAAAGTCTTTTAAAATCACTTGCGGCTAAATTGTCGGGTCTCCGTAATACAGAGAACACTCAATGAGTGTTCTCTGTATTAGCCGACAATTCATTAATTCATTGATTAAAAAAAAAAAAAGCGTGGGGGTTCCCCTAAATTCAATTACCAGGCCCTTCAGGTCTGACATGGATATTAAGGGGAACCCCGTGTCAAATAAAAAAAAAAATTGATGTGGGGGTCCCCCCAAATATCCATACCAGACCCTTCAGGTCTGATATGGATATTAAGGGGAACCCCGCATCAAATTTTTAAAAAAATTGACGTGGGGGTCCCCCTAAAAATCCATATCAGACCCTTTATCCGAGCACGCAACCTGGCAGGCCGCAGGAAAAGAGGGGGGGACGAGAGAGCGGCCCCCCCCTCCCTCCTGAACCGTACCAGGCCACATACCCTCAACATTGGGAGGATGCTTTGGGGGTCTGTGACCCCTCAAAGCACCTTGTCCCCATGTTGATAAGGACAAGGGCCTCATCCTCACAACCCTGGCCGTTGGTTGTGAGGGTCTGCGGGCGGGGGGCTTATCAGAATCTGGAAGCCCCCTTTAACAAGGGGACCCCCAGATCCCGCCGCCCCCCCTGTTTGAAATGGTAAGGGGGTACAAAAGTATCCCTACCATTTCACAAAGAAAGTGTCAAAATGGTTAAATAAGACTCCAGCGGTGCTAATCCACTCTTGCTATCCAGCGACGGATCTCCGGGGTCCAGCGATGGATGATCATATCCAGCGACAGGGGATCTCTCAGTCCAGCGCTGTCCATACATCCTTCTTCTGTCTCCACTCCGGAGACACTGCAAAGGGCCCAGCGCTGACGTTTCTTATATTAGGAGGGCGGGGCCACCCGTCACCTGACCCCACCCCTCTGACGCTGGTGAAGGGAGCCAGGGGTTCCCCAGTGACGTGTGGGTGACCCCGCCCCCTCTGATGTAACGGAAACCTGCGTTACATCAGAGGGGGCGGGGTCACCCACACGTCACTGGGGAACCCCTGGCTTCCCTCTCCAGCGTCAGAGGGGCGGGGTCAGGTGGCGGGTGGCCCCGCCCTCCTAATATAAGAAACGTCAGCGCTGGGCTCTCTGCAGTGTCTCCGGAGTGGAGACAGAAGAAGGATGTATGGGCAGCGCTGGACTGAGAGATCCCCCGTCGCTGGATATGATCATCCATCGCTGGACCCCCGAGATCCGTCGCTGGATAGCAAGAGTGGATTAGCACCACTGGAATCTTTTTTTTATTTTTTTCATTTTTAATAAAGGAATTTTTCAAAAGTGTGTTTGTCTTATTTAACCATTTTGACACTTTCTTTGTGAAATGGTAGGGGTACTTTTGTACCCCCTTACCATTTCAAACAGGGGGGGCGGGATCTGGGGGTCCCCAGGTTGCGTGCTCGGATAAAGGGTCTGATATGGATTTTTAGGGGGACCCCCACGTCAATTTTTTTTTTTAATTTGATGCAGGGTTCCCCTTAATATCCATATCAGACCTGAAGGGTCTGGTATGGATATTTGGGGGGACCCCCACGTCAATTTTTTTTAAAATTTGACACGGGGTTCCCCTTAATATCCATGTCAGACCTGAAGGGCCTGGTAATTGAATTTAGGGGAACCCCCACGCTTTTTTTTTTTTTTTTTTTTAACCACTTTCAGACCGGAACATTTTGCTGGTAAATGACCAGAGGTCTTTTTACAATTTGGCACTGCGCTGCTTTAACTGGTAATTACGCGGTCATGCAATGTTGTACCCAAACGAAATTTGCGTCCTTTTCTTCTCACAAATAGAGCTTTCTTTTAAAGGTATTTGACTGACTCTGCGATTTAAATTTTTTGCGATATAAACGTAAAAAGACCGCAAATTTTGAAAAAAAATGATATTTTCTACTTTTTGTTATTAGAAAAATCCAATAAACTCAATTTTAGTCATACATTTAGGCCAAAATGTATTCAGCCACATGTCTTTGGTAAAAAAAAAGTCAATAACTGTATATTTATTGGTTTGCGCAAAAGTTGTCACATCTACAAACTAAGGTACATTTTCTGGAATTTACGCAGCTTTTAGTTTATGACTGCCTATCTCATTTCTTGAGGTGCTAAAATGTCAGGGCAGTACAAAACCCCCCCAAATGACCCCATTTTGGAAAGTAGACACCCTAAGAAAATTGATAAGAGGCATGTTGAGCCCATTGAATATTTTATTTTTTTGCCGCAAGCGATTGAATAATGACAAAAAAAAAAATTATTATTTTTTTTACACAAAGTTGTCACTAAATGATATATTGCTCACACATGCCATGGTTATATGTGGAATTGTACCCCAAAATACATTCTGCTGCTTCTCCTGAGTACGGGGATACCACATGTGGTCGACTTTTTGGAAGCCTAGCCGCGTACGGGGCCCCGAAAGCCAAGCACCGCCTTCAGGATTTCTAAGGGCATACATATGTCATTTTACTCCTCACTACCTATCACAGTTTTGAAGGCCATAAAATGCCAAGATGGCACAAAACCCCCACAAATGACCCCATTTTAAAAAGTAGACACCCCAAGCTATTTTCTGAGAGGCATGTTGAGTCCATGGAATATTTTATATTTTGCCACAAGTTGCGGGAAAATTACAAACTTTTTTTTTTTTTTTTTTTCACAAAGTTGTCACTAAATGATATATTGCTCACGCATGCCATGGGCATATGTGAAATGACACCCCAAAATAAATTCTGCTGCTTCTCCTGAGTACGGGGATACCACATGTGTGGGATTTTTTGGGAGCCTAGCTGCGTACGGGCCCCGAAAACCAAGCACCGCCTTCAGGCTTTCTAAGGGCGTACATTTTTCATTTCACGCCTGACTACCTATTACAGTTTTGAAGGCCATAAAATGCCAAGATGGCACAAAACCCCCCCAAATGACCCCATTTTAGAAAGTAGACACTCCAAGCTATTTGCTGAGAGGCATGTTGAGTCCATGGAATATTTTATATTTTGCCACAAGTTGCGGGAAAATTACAAACTTTTTTTTTTTTCACAAAGTTGTCTCTAAATGATATATTGCTCACGCATGCCATGGGCATATGTGAAATGACACCCCAAAATAAATTCTGCTGCTTCTCCTGAGTACGGGGATACCACATGTGTGGGATTTTTTGGGAGCCTAGCTGCGTACGGGGCCCCGAAAGCCAAGAACCGCCTTCAGGCTTTCTAAGGGCGTAAATTTTTGATTTCACGCCTCAAAACCTATTACAGTTTTGAAGGCCATAAAATGCCAAGATGGCACAAAACCCCCCCAAATGACCCCATTTTAGAAAGTAGACACCCCAAGCTAATTGCTGAGAGGCATGTTGAGTCCATGGAATATTTTATATTTTGCCACAAGTTGCGGGAAAATTACAAACTTTTTTATTTTTTTTATTTTTTTCACAAAGTTGTCACTAAATGATATATTGCTCACGCATGCCATGGGCATATGTGAAATGACACCCCAAAATAAATTTTGCTGCTTCTCCTGAGTACGGGGATACCACATGTGTGGGATTTTTTGGGAGCCTAGCTGCGTACGGGGCCCCGAAAGCCAAGAACCGCCTTCAGGCTTTCTAAGGGCGTAAATTTTTGATTTCACGCCTCACTACCTATTACAGTTTTGAAGGCCATAAAATGCCAAGATGGCACAAAACCCCCACAAATGACCCCATTTTAGAAAGTAGACACCCCAAGCTATTTGCTGAGAGGCATGTTGAGTCCATGGAATATTTTATATTTTGCCACAAGTTGCGGGAAAATTACAAACTTTTATTTTTTTTTATTTTTTTTTCACAAAGTTGTCACTAAATGATATATTGCTCACACATGCCAGGGGCATATGTGAAATGACACCCCAAAATAAATTTTGCTGCTTCTCCTGAGTACGGGGATACCACATGTGTGGGACTTTTTGGGAGCCTAGTCGCGTACGGGGCCCCGAAAACCAAGAACCGCCTTCAGGATTTCTAAGGGTGTAAATTTTTGATTTCACACCTCACTACCTATCACAGTTTTGAAGGCCATAAAATGCCAAAATAGCACAAAACCCCCCAAAATGACCCCATTTTGGAAAGTAGACACCCCAAGCTATTTGCCGAGAGGCATGGTGAGTATTTTGCAGCTCTCATTTGTTTTTGAAAATGAAGAAAAAAAAAATAATGTATATTTTTTTTCTTTTTTTCAATTTTCAAAACTTTGTGACAAAAATGAAGGTCTGCAAAATACTAACCATACCTCTCGGCAAATAGCTTGGGGTGTCTCCTTTCCAAAATGGGGTCACTTGGGGGGATTTTGTGCTATCTGGGCATTCCATGGCCTCCGAAACTGTGATAGGCAGTGAGGAATGAAATCAAAAATTTACACCCTTAGAAATCCTGAAGGTGGTGCTTGGATTTTGGGGTACCGTACGCGGTTAGGCTCCCAAAAGGTCTCACACTTGTGGTATCCCCGTACTCAGGAGAAGCAACAGAATGTATTTTGGGGTGTAATTTTACATATAACCATGGCATGTTTGAGCAATATATCATTTAATGACAACTTTGTGCAAAAAAAAAAAAATAATAATGTATATATTGTAATTTTTTTTTCATGCAGCCTGTGGGCTGAACGAAAAAAAAAATATTGATCGGTGGGTATGCCCACCATTAGATACCACCCTTCATCCACCCACTTTTAATGGTGGGCATACATGCACCATTTATATATGCCGAAGCATGGGGGCATCCTCCCGCAAAAGGTAGGAGCAGATCGCTCCTCCACCCCTTATGCCCCCCATGCTTCGGCATATATGCTCTTTTTTAACTGTGGTGGTGAAATCACCCCCGACAGTGCTGGAGTCGCGGCTTTATGTATCGTGGGAGCAAACGCTGTTGCTGTCAAGACAAATAAATCCGCGCTGCAACTGAATGGCGTACCTGCTAAGCAAATTATGGTTAACAATAACACAAAGTAACATTACAGTATAACAGTAAGACGTACCATACCTGCAAAGCAAATACAAAAAAAAAATAGCAAAAAATAACACATTTAACACAATCTGTGCCTAATATATATATATATGCCGAAGCATGGGGGCATCCTCCCGCAAAAGGTAGGAACAGATTGCTCCTCCACCCCGTATGCCCCCATGCTTCGGCATATATGCTCTTTTTTAACTGTGGTGGTGAAATCACCTCCGACAGTGCTGGAGTCGCGGTTTTACGTATCGTGGGAGCAAACGCTGTTGCTGTCAAGATAAAGAAATCCGCTCTGCAGCAGAATGGCGTACCTGCTGAGCAAATGATGGTTAACAATAAAACAAAGTAACATTACAGTATAACAGTAGGACTTACCATACCTGCAAAGCAAATACAAAAAAAATAGCAAAAAATAACACATTTAACACAATCTGTGCCTAAAATATATATATATGCCGAAGCATGGGGGCATCCTCCCGCAAAAAAGTTATGCCGCGTACATACATTCAAACTTTTCCACGGGCAAGCCCTCCGTCGGAATTTTGACTGTATGTACGCGGCATTAGGAGCAAAATCGCTCCTCCACCCCTTATGCCCCCATGCTTCGGCATATATGCTCTTTTTTAACTGTGGTGGTGAAATCACCTCCGACAGCGCTGGAGTCGTGGCTTTACGTATCGTGGGAGCAAACGCTGTTGCTGTCAAGATAAATAAATCCACGCTACAGCTGAATGGCGTACCTGAAAACAAAAAATGGTTAACAATAAAACATTGCAGAATAGAATACAGTACAAAGGAGCAGAACAATAGAGAGAGAATAGAGAGAGAGAGAACAATAAAACAACAACTATTTTTTTTTTTTTACTTTTTTTTTTTTAAACACTTTTTTATGTAACTTTAACACTTCTGTTGTAACGGTTCCAGCGGTTTGGGTCTCTCAAAATGCGATGGCATCTTGGGAGACCCTGTGAACGTGTGCCTAGCCTGTGCAATGCTGTACTCTACGCTAATACTCAACTAGTGAATGGTAGCGTTCAAAACATTCACCAATGCAAAGACCAGGATTGTCAGGACAGCGGGGACAATAATGACGGGTGTCACGCCTATATCAGACACGACATTTTCTTTGGGGGGCTCGTTGGGTAGGGGTACTCGGGATGACATAAGAATAATGCCTCTCATGCAGCCGGCTTACTGCATCTGGTAGGGGAACGTGAGGTGGAGCACCGTCTGGATACAGAACTGCTCTGACGATATCCTCCTGGAATTTAAGGAAGGATCCAGTCCATCCTGAAGCTTTGTGTAGTACATAAGCATTCAGTATAGCCAATTGGAATAAATAAACAGACACTTTTTTGTACCAGCGTCTGGCCTTACGGCAACTAGATACGGCGCCAACAACTGGTCATTGAGGTCCACCCCTCCCATGTTAAGGTTATATTTGTGGACACAGAGGGGTTTCTCCACAATACCAGTCGCCGTAGGAATTTGGACCGTCGTGTCTGCATGAAGGGAGGTAAGAACGAAAACATTCTTATTATCCCTCCACTTCATAGCAAGCAAATTATTACTGCGCAAGCAGGCTCTCTCCCCCAGCCTAAGACGGGACTCTACAAGCCGCTGGGGAAAGCCCCGGCAATTAGGTCGCACGGTGCCACATGCTCCAATCTGCTGATCAAACAAGTGACTAAACAGTGGCACGCTTGTGTAATAATTGTCCACGTACAAGTGGTACCCCTTTCCGAATAAGGGTGACACCATGTCCCACACTATCTTGCCAGCGCTTCCTATGTAGCCAGGGCAGTTCTCCGGCTCTACGTGACTATCTTTACCCTCATAAACCATGAAACTACGTGTATAGCCTGTGGCCCTGTCACAGAGCTTATACATCTTGACCCCGTATCTGGAACGCTTGTTGGGGACGTATTGTTTGAATGACAAGCGACCAGAAAACTTAATCAGGGACTCATCAACGCAGACAACTTGATGGGGAGTAAACAAGTCTGCAAAACGTTGGTTGAAGTGGTTTATGAGGGGCCGAATTTTGTAGAGCCGATCGTATTCAGGGTCTCCACGAGGAGTTCATTGTCGCTGAAGTGCATAAACCGCAAAATCATCTCGTATCGTGCCCTGGACATGGAAGCAGAGAACACGCGCATATGGTGAATTGGGTCAGTGGACCAATATGACCGCAACTCACTCTTTTTGGTTATGCCCATGTTGAGGGAGAGGCCCAGAAAGATTTTAAATTCGGAAACCGTAACTGGTTTCCATTGTTTGGCAAGGGCGGACTGGGGAATAGTGGCGATGTGTTGACCAGCGTACAAATTGGTTTGGTCCACAATAGATCTAAAGAGATCTTCGGAAAAAAACAGTGAGTAAAAGTCAAGTGTCGTAAAATCAACTGTTTCCACGTTAATGCCAGGTTGGCCAGTGAATGGGGGAAGTACAGGTTCTGCAGAAGATGTGGGCACCCAAATAGGATTGGCGAATTCTGCAGGAAGGGCACTATGGGTACGACGGGCCTGTCTTTGTCTTCTTCTTGGTGGCAGCGGGACACTACTTGTGCTTGCCACCTCGCCAGCTTGAACTGCACTTATGGGACTCGCCACGTCACCACGTGTTACTGCAGTGCTGGATGTAGGTCCAGGGTGTACTAGGCCGCTGGTGCTTGCCAGTTCACCAGAAGGATGAGCGGCTCTAGTACGTCTCTGCTCCATACGAGTGACCTGCAGTTTCTGCACCTGAACAACAGAATACATTCGGGATTGGGCACACCTGTCCTTAACAGGGACCTCATCACCGTCGTCAGAGCTATCTGTCATGGAGCCGCTGTCCTCTACAGGATCGTATTCTGAGCCTGAATCTGACAGATGAGTGACGTCCTCTTCACTATCTTTCATGCTCAGAAACGTGTAGGCCTCTTCACTAGTGTACCTTCGCTTTGCCATTTTGGGCTCTAAATTTAGGGGTACACTAGTGAGACTCACAGGTAAAAAAGCACCTAGCCTGTCAGCGACTGTTTCAAAACGCTAAAAAAAAAACTGTTAGCGATCGCAGGGATCAAGCCTGACTCTGCGAACGCTGCAGTTATGTGTGTTGTGTTTTGTAAGTGACAGTGATCGATCGATACTGCACTTGGGTGGGCTGGGCTGGGCTTGGCGGAGGGGCTAAACGCAGGTGCTAGCAGGTATCTGGGCTGATCCCGCTAACAATGCGTTTTGGGAAACCTAAAATGCTGGCAACGCTAATATAGATCTGATCAGATACTATATTACTAAGGGAGGTGTATGCTTTGCGCGTGGGTGTTAGCGGTACTGGCACTAACCTGACGCTGGGGCGACGCAGACCTTTTCTGACCCTCAAACTTATATCACCCGCCGGGTGATCAGGGGGTTAAACCTTTATTAGGTAATAAATGGCGGGTGCCCTGAAACAAAAAAAAAATAACTAACCAACCAGCGTCACCTGTAACAGTTATATGGTGATCACTGGTGAAAGGGTTAACTGGGGGGCAATCAGGGGGCTATGCGGTAGTATATGGGGGTCCCTGACGCTATAAAAAGCTGCGGCGAACCTAAATACTTACCTGCCTAACTAGCGTCACCTGTGACACTAATACAGCGATCAGAAAAACGATCGCTTATTAGTGACACTGGCGACGGGGGGTGATCATGGGGTTAAACCTTTATTGGGGGGGTTAGGGGGGCACCCTAGAGCTAAAGGGGGCTAACCCTAACTGCCCTAACAGTTATTACAGTCACAAATGACACCAATGCAAAAAAAAAAAAATGCAATTGGTGTCACTGTGACTGGGGGGGGGGGCAGGGGTGATTGGGGGGTGATTGGGGGGTGATCGGGGGGGGGGTGAAAAGTGTGCCTGGAGTGTTCTACTGTAAGTGTAGTGTTGGGTGCAACTCACCGATCCTCTCTCCTCGGTGCCGGAACGAAAAAGACTGACACGAGGAGAGATTACATCACTTCCTCTCCTGTGTTTACATTACAGGAGAGGAAGTGATGTCACGCTGCCATTTCATTCGTCGGGAGCGATCGCGAGGGGGTGGCCATGAATGAATGGCCGCCCCCTCATCCTGGATCGCTCCCGAACGATTACCGACCGCCGCAGGCACCGGGGGGGGCCCGATCGGGCCCCCCACCCGCGGGAAGCCAGGGACGTACATGTACGCCCATATGCCTGCCCGTGCCATTCTGTCGACGTACATCGTCGTGCGGCGGTCGGGAAGTGGTTAATCAATGGATAAATTGAATTGTCGGCTAATACAGAGAACACTCATTGAGTGTTCTCTGTATTACGGAGACCCGACAATTTAGCCGCAAGGGATTTTAAAAGACTTTTTTTCCTGCACAAATGACACTTTGTGCAGGGACAGTTCTAAGCACCAGAAACATGCGCCCCTTCACAGGCATACTATAGATACCCCCCAGCTACGAAATTTAAAGGAATATTACACTTTTATTGTTTCACTTTAATCATTATTAAAATCACTGCTCCTGAAAAAACGGCCGTTTTAAAAACTTTTTTTTGCATTGATCCATGTCCCCTGGGGCAGGACCCAGGTCCCCAAACACTTTTTGGGACAGTAACCTGCATATTACCCTTTAAAATGAGCACTTTAGATTGTGAACGTTCGAGTCCCATAGACTTTAATAGGGTTCTAAAGTTCACACGAAGTTTAGGTCTGTTCGCAGGTTCTGGTGCGAACCGAACAGGGGGGTGTTCGGCTCATCCCTAGCTGCAGGGATGAAAAGATAATAATGATCAGATACAGGCTCTAATTGACTCTGGGACTGCGGGCCTGTTCATTGATGCTGCCTTTGTATTGAAGCGCTCGATTCCGCTGCAGCTGAGTGACACTTCACTTGCCATTGAGGCTCTTGATGGGAGACCTCTACAGCTTGCCCATGTGACTCATGAGACAGTCCCATTGTCCATGGCAGTAGGGGCCCTTCACCATGAGTTAATCCAGTTCCAAGTTATTTCCTCACCTAAGTTTCCGCTGGTTATTGGTTATCCTTGGTTACAGGGGCACAAACCCACTTTTGATTGGCTCTGTACTGAGGTTCTCTCCTGGTCGCCACAATGCAGTAAGACATGCTTCCAGAAGGTAGCCAAGGTCCTGTGCACCTCTTCATTCTCCTCCCTGATGGAGGAGTACTGCAATTTTTGTGATGTCTTTGACAAAGGTCAAGCCGGTAGTTTGCCTCCACACCAGTGGTATGATTGCACAATTGACCTTCAACCTGGTGCCATATCCCCTCGTGGCCGAGTTTACCCTTTGTTGGTCTTGGAGGGTAGAGCTATGGAGGAATATGTTGTAGATGCACTTTCTTGAGGTTTCATCTGAAAATACTCGTCTCCTGCTGGTGCTGGTTTCTTCTTTGTGAAGAAGAATAGTGGTGAACATGAGACCTTGAGTATTGATTATAGTGGTCTGAATCGTTTCACCATTAAGAATGCCTATCCGATTCCGTTGATTACAGAGTTATTTGACCACCTCAAGGGAGCAATGGTTTTCACGAAGCTTGATTTGAGAGGGACATACAATCTCATGAGGATTAAGGAGGGCGACAAGTGGAAAATTGCGCTTAATACAAGAACAGGCCATTATGAGTACCTCGTAATGCCTTTTGGCCTTTGTAACGCCCCGGCAGTTTTCCAGGAATTTATTAACAATGTCCTCCGAGATTTGTTGCAGTTATGTGTGGTGGTTTATTTCGACGATATCCTCATATTTTCCAAGTCCCTGGAGAGCCACCACACAGATATCTGTCCTGTGCTTCAGAAACTAAAGCCGCGTACACACGGGCGGACTGTCTGGCCAACTTAGTCCGCCAAAACACATTTCAGCGGACAGTCCGCTCGTGTGTGGGCTTCAGCGGACTTTTTCAGCGTGCAGTCTGGCGGACTAAGTATTTCGGAATTTCCGTAATACTGTCCGTCGGACTCGCATTTCGGCGGACAATCCGCCCATGTGTATGCCAGTCCGCCGTACTTTTGAAATGAGCGGACTTTTCCCGCCCGGAGAAAAGTCCGCTCATTTCGAGCGGGTATCCAGGTAGGCGGGGCCCGCGAAGGAGACGTCGCTGGCCCCGCCGCCTGGCATGGACTTAAAGGGGAACCCCAACGCCGAAAAAAATCGGCGTGGGGGTCCCCCCCAAGTCCACAACAGACCCTTGTCCAAGCACGCTACCCGGCCGGCCAGGAAAGGGGGGCGAGCGAGCGCCCCCCCCTCCTGAGCCGTACCAGGCCACGTGCCCTCAACATGGGGGGGTGCACCTTGTCCCCATGTTGATGAGGACAAGGGCCTCTGCCCGACAACCCTGGCCGTTGGTTGTCGGGGTCTGCGGGCGGGGGGCTTATCGGAATCCGGGAGCCCCCTTTAATAAGGGGGCCCCCGGATACCGGCCCCCCACCCTATGTGAATGAGTATGGGGTACAATGTACCCCTACCCATTCACCTGTAAAATAAAAGTACAAAAAAAACCACAACACACGAGATAAAATACTTTATTGCACAGCTCCGGGGGTCTTCCGTCTTCGGGGGTCTTCTCGCCGGACTCCTCCGCTATCTTCTTGTAGCTCTTTTGCTAGCGGAGGAGTCCGGCTTTCTTCCTCGCCGCCGGCCTCTTCTCCTGACTTCGGGGGTCTTGTCCCCCTCTTCGGTTCTTCTGCCGGGCCACCGCGCTTTCTTATAGCTCTTTTACAGGCGGTGGCCCGGTCTTCTGTCGCTGCCGCCACCGCCTTCCGTTCTTCTTCTTCTTCTTCTTCTTCTTCTTCTCCAGGAGATGTTGCCTCGACGATCTCTCCGGCCGGAATGCCAGGGACGCACTGCGCGGCAACTTATATAGGGACAAGGGGCGGTGTCACATGGCTTTATGTCACATGGGTTGGTGTCACATGGTGACCCCGCCCCCTTACGATGTCATAGTCCCCATGTGACATCAACCCATGTGACATAAAGCCATGTGACACCGCCCCTTGTCCCTATAAAGTATTTTATCTCATGTGTTGTGTTTTTTTTGTACTTTTATTTTACAGGTGAATGGGTAGGGGTACATTGTACCCCATACTCATTCACATAGGGTGGGGGGCCGGTATCCGGGGGCCCCCTTATTTAAGGGGGCTCCCGGATTCCGATAAGCCCCCGCCCGCAGACCCCGACAACCAACGGCCAGGGTTGTCGGGAAGAGGCCCTTGTCCTCATCAACATGGGGACAAGGTGCTTTGGGGTGGGGGGGCCGCGCGGCCCTCCCTTCCCCAAGGCACCCCCCCATGTTGAGGGCACGCGGCCTGGTACGGCTCAGGAGGGGGGGCGCTCGCTCGCCCCCCTTTCCTGGCCGGCCGGGTAGCATGCTCGGACAAGGGTCTGTTGTGGACTTGGGGGGGACCTCCACGCCGATTTTTTTCGGCGTTGGGGTTCCCCTTTAAGTCCATACCAGGCGGCGGGGTCAGCGACGTCTCCTTCGCGGGCCCCGCCTACCTGGAGACGCGCTCGAAATGAGTGGACTTTCCTCCGCGTGTGTGGGCGAGTCCGTTCATTTCAAAAGTAGGGCGGATAGTATGGCGGACTTAGTACGGCGTATTAGTCCGCTCAAAAAGTGGTGTGTGTGGTCAAGTCCGTTCATTCGAAAGTATGACGGACTGTCCGTCGGATTGTCTGACGGACTAAGTTGGCCAGACAGTCCGCCCGTTTGTACGCGGCTTAAGAGAGGACAATCTCTATTGTAAATTGGAGAATTGCGAATTCCATTGCGAACAGGTTAAATTCCTGGGTTATGTCATTTCCACTGCTGGTTTTTTGATGGACCCAGAGAAACTTTCAGCAGTTCTTCAGTGGCCCAATCTGTGGGTTTATGTCTTCTGCAGCGTTTTCTTGGCTTTGCCAAGTATTATCGGAATTTTCTTTGTAACTTATCGTCTCTGGTAAAGCTCCTGACTGATATGACCAGAAAGGACGGTAACCCACTGAGTTGGTCTCCGGAGTCCATTAAGGACTTTGAGACTCTCAAGGCTGCCTTTGTTTCTGCTGCTGTGTTGGCACATCCTGATCCTACTTTACTTTTTATCCTTGAGGTTTATGCTTCTGAGACTGGAGTTGGAGCCCTTCTGTCTTAGCGTCCTACCTCTGAGAGCGATATGCATCCTTGTGGCTATTTTTCTAAGAAATTGTCACCTGCGGAGTGCAATTATGAGATTGGTGACAGAGAGCTATTAGCGATCATTTTAGCCCTGAAAGAATGGAGACATCTCCCTGAAGTTACCACTGTGCCTGTTCTCATTCTTACTGACCATAAGAATGTCACATTCTTGTCTGAGGCTGAACGCCTCTCTCCCAAATGGGCGGGATGGGCTCTTTTCTTGTCAAGTTTCAATTACATTGTCTCATTCTTACCTGCTACTAAGAATGTAAGGGCTGATGCTTTGTCACAACAATTTTCCTCCACTTCCAAGTAACCTGCTCTCCTGTCCACCTTGCTGCACCCCCCCACCTGTGTTCCATTAGCTGTAGCGAAGTACAGAGGAGACATCCAGGGTCTAATTGACCCTGAATGTCTTCAAAAAGAGTATCTGTCACCTATATGCTTTCACATAGGGAGCTATCTTTTTTTTACGTAAATTTTATTGCCATTACATAGGGCAATAAAATTTACGTAAAAAAAAAGAATAAAAAAAAAAAAATTAAACATTTAAAGAGACAAATATAAAACATTTTAGAGCCCATCCTCCCCTACGAACACATACACACAAATGCATGTGATTGCACTACTCATGTTATGTATCACCATGCATGCTGGAGTGAGAGCAATAATTCTAGCATCAGAACTACTGTATAACACTAACCTGATGTCCTTATGGGGCTTTTAACCACTTTCAGACCGGACCATTTTGCTGGTAAATGACCAGAGGTCTTTTTACACTTTGGCACTGCGCTGCTTTAACTGGTAATTGCGCGGTCATGCAATGTTGTACCCAAACAAAATTTGCGTCCTTTTCTTCCCACAAATAGAGCTTTCTTTTGATGGTATTTGATTGCCTCTGCGATTTTTATTTTTTGCGATATAAACATAAAAAGACCGCAAATTTTGAAAAAAAATGATATTTTCTACTTTTTGTTATTAGAAAAATCCAATAAACTCAATTTTAGTCATACATTTAGGCCAAAATGTATTCAGCCACATGTCTTTGGTAAAAAAAAAGTCAATAATTGTATATTTATTGGTTTGCGCAAAAGTTGTCACATCTACAAACTAAGGTACGTTTTCTGGAATTTACGCAGCTTTTAGTTTACGACTGCCTATCTCATTTCTTGAGGTGCTAAAATGGCAGGGCAGTACAAAACCCCCCCAAATGACCCCATTTTGGAAAGTAGACCCCCTAAGGAAATTGATAAGAGGCATGTTGAGCCCATTGAATATTTTATTTTTTTGCCTCAAGCGATTGAATAATGACAAAAAAAAAAATTTTTTTTTTTTTTACACAAAGTTGTCACTAAATGATATATTGCTCACACATGCTATGGGCGTATGTGAAATGACACCCCAAAATAAATTCTGCTGCTTCTCCTGAGTACGGGGATACCACATATGTGGGACTTTTTGGGAGCCTAGCCGCGTACGGGGCCCCGAAAACCAAGCACCGCCTTCAGGCTTTCTAAGGGCGTAAATTTTTGAGTTCACTTCTCACTACCTATTACAGTTTTGAAGGCCATAAAATGCCAAGATGGCACAAAACCCCCACAAATGACCCCATTTTAGAAAGTAGACACCCCAAGCTATTTGCTGAGAGGCATGTTGAGTTCATGGAATATTTTATATTTTGCCACAAGTTGCGGGAAAATTACAAACTTTTTTTTTTTTTTTTTTTTTTCACAAAGTTGTCACTAAATGATATATTGCTCACACATGCCATGGGCATATGTGAAATGACACCCCAAAATAAATTCTGCTGCTTCTCCTGAGTACGGGGATACCACATATGTGGGACTTTTTGGGAGCCTAGCCGCGTACGGGGCCCCGAAAACCAAGCACCGCCTTCAGGCTTTCTAAGGGCGTAAATTTTTGAGTTCACTTCTCACTACCTATTACAGTTTTGAAGGCCATAAAATGCCAAGATGGCACAAAACCCCCACAAATGACCCCATTTTAGAAAGTAGACACCCCAAGCTATTTGCTGAGAGGCATGTTGAGTCCATGGAATATTTTATATTTTGCCACAAGTTGCGGGAAAATTACAAACTTTTTTTTTTTTTTTTTTTTTTTTCACAAAGTTGTCACTAAATGATATATTGCTCACGCATGCCATGGGCATATGTGAAATGACACCCCAAAATAAATTCTGCTGCTTCTCCTGAGTACGGGGATACCACATATGTGGGACTTTTTGGGAGCCTAGCCGCGTACGGGGCCCCGAAAACCAAGCACCGCCTTCAGGCTTTCTAAGGGCGTTACAGTTTTGAAGGCCATAAAATGCCAAGATGGCACAAACCCCCCCCAAATGACCCCATTTTGGAAAGTAGACACCCCTAAATTTAGGGGTACACTAGTGAGACTAGGTAATAAATAGCGGGTGCCCTGAAACTATAAAAAAATAACTAACCAACCAGCGTCACCTGTAACAGTTATATGGTGATCACTGGTGAAAGGGTTAACTAGGGGGCAATCAGGGGGCTTTATGCGGTAGTATATGGGGGTCCCTGGCGCTATAAAAAGCTGCGGCGAACCTAAATACCCACCTGCCTAACTAGCGTCACCTGTGACACTAATACAGCGATCAGAAAAACGATCGCTTATTAGGCTGGGTTCACACTGGAGCGATGCGGGAACGCCACGAATGCGCGGCGGGTTCCCGCATCGCATGCCTCCCGGCGGCAGTTCACACTGCCCTATGCGAACTGCTGGGAGTGTCAGTGAAATGTTACTGACACCCCCAGATCAGTTCGCATATCGCAGTGCGATCTGCAAACTCGGATCGCATGGTGTGAACACCCATGCGATCCGATTCTGCTGCGGGCCAAAAAAAGGGTCCCGTGCGAATTTGCGGCGGGTGCGGCGGGTGTGGCGGGTGCGGCGGGTGTGGCGGGTGCGGCGGGTGCGGCGAATGGCTGAACTCAAATCGCACAGAGATCGGATGTGATTTGCACTGCAGTGCGGTGCGAATCACATCCGTTCTCAAACCGCTGCAATGTGAACCCAGCCTTAGTGACACTGGCGACGGGGGGTGATCACGGGGTTAAACCTTTATTGGGGGGGTTAGGGGGGTACCTTAGAACTAAAGGGGGCTAATCCTAACTGCCCTAACAGTTATTAGTCACAAATGACACCCGCCGGGTGATCAGGGGGTTAAACCTTTATTAGGTAATAAATGGCGGGTGCCCTGAAACTATAAAAAAATAACTAACCAACCAGCGTCACCTGTAACAGTTATATGGTGATCACAGGTGAAAGGGTTAACTAGGGGGCAATCAGGGGGCTTTATGCGGTAGTATATGGGGGTCCCTGGCGCTATAAAAAGCTGCGGCGAACCTAAATACCTACCTGCCTAACTAGCGTCACCTGTGACACTAATACGGCGATCAGAAAAATGATCGCTTATTAGGCTGGGTTCACACTGGAGCGATGCGGAAACGCCGCAAATCCGCGGCGGGTTCCCGCATCGCATGCCTCCCGGCGGCAGTTCACACTGCCCTATGCGAACTGCTGGGAGTGTCAGTGAAATGTTACTGACACCCCCAGATCAGTTCGCATATCGCAGTGCGATCTGCAAACTCGGATCGCATGGTGTGAACACCCATGCGATCCGATTCTGCTGCGGGCCAAAAAAAGGGTCCCGTGCGAATTTGCGAAGGTGTGGCGGGTGCGGCGAATGGCTGAACTCGAATCGCACAGAGATCGGATGTGATTTGCACTGCAGTGCGGTGCGAATCACATTCGTTCTCATAAACCGCTGCAATGTGAACCCAGCCTTAGTGACACTGGCGACGGGGGGTGATCACGGGGTTAAACCTTTATTGGGGGGGTTAGGGGGGTACATTAGAACTAAAGGGGGCTAACTCTAACTGCCCTAACAGTTATTACAGTCACAAATGACACCAATGCAAAAAAAAAAAATTACATTGGTGTCACTGTGACTGGGGGGCAGGGGTAATTGGGGGGGTGATCGGGGGGTAAAGGGGGGGTGTGAGTGTGCCTGGCATGTTCTACTGTGTGTGTAGAGTGTTGGTGCAACTCACCGATCCGCTCTCCTCCGTGTCGGAACGAAAAATACCGACACGGAGGAGAGAATACATCACTTCCTCTCCTGTGTTTACATTACAGGAGAGGAAGTGATGTCACGGGGGATTTCCATTCGTCGAGAGCGATCGCGAGGGGGTGGCCATGAATGAATGGCCGCCCCCTCATCCCGGATCGCTCTCAAAGGAATGCCGACCGCCGCAGGCACCGGGGGGGGGCCCGATCGGGCCCCCCACCCGCGGGCAGGCAGGGACTTATATATACGCCCATATGCCTGCCCGTGCCATTCTGCCGACGTATATCGTCGTGCGGCGGTCGGCAAGTGGTTAAAGAGTTGCCTATGAAAAAATATAGGGTACTGATGTTTTGTGGTGCTGATGGCCCCTTATAGGTCATCAGTTTATTGTTATGCAGAAGTTCTGGTGTTAGAATTATTTTAGTTTTCTTCTTTTTTTTTTTTCTTGGAAGGGAGCACAAGTATCTGGTCTTGCCTAGGGTACAAAATAGTCTAGCCCCAGCCCTGATTCTAAGGAAAGCCTTACGTAAAAAAAATGGCTTTGTATGGTACAGCAGCTAAAAGTGACTGCTGAACAACAAAAGGGCAGCAAAGGTGTGATTGCCCAAAAAGCTAGCAATTAGAATTAAAGTTGTTCTAAAGACTAAAAAACTTACCTTTATGTATTCCCTGCATTAAAGTAAATAATGACCCCCCCAGCCCTACACATTAACATGACTTTTCTCACCGCTTCAACACTGTCCCAGCTGCAGCATTGCTCTCCTCTGTTACTGTCCCAGCTGCAGCATCTCTCTCCTCTGTTCCTAGTCTCACAGAAGATTCTGAAAGCAAAGGGAGCCATGGGCATCGCTTACTGGTGCTGTGTGGGTCTATTGGTCTACCACATCCTCGAATGGGGGTCTGCATGTGATGTTGAGGAATAACAAGTATAGAACTTCACAGCACACTGTGAACGCTGTATGTCACACGTTGACAATGGTACAGTGTAGACACCAAGATCACTTTGGATTTATCACTATTTGTTATTTTTCAACATCACATTCGAGGATGTGGTTGTGGGCGTTCGCCCCTCGTTTGGTCATACTACCTCAGCTCCCAGACTAATACCATGGTAGTCTTCTGGTTCGCAGTACCGTATGGTTTTATATTCTAGCCCTATTCATATGAATGCATTCGCTCTTGAGGAAGTGGCCACAAAATGCGTAGATCAATATAGGATGTTATCATGTTTTTATATTATATTACTGTATGTACACCACATACATTTGTTTATTATTATTTTTGGTTATTTTTGGTTACGAAGAGTAATTTTTCAATTTTCATAACTGGAACGTGCTGCTATATCATACTGTATGTATATGAACTGTATTGTATCTGGCTTTTATATGAATTGTATCATATTGATGTATATTTATAAAATTACTTTTATGCATCTACTGTGAATTGCTATACTTTATTATGACAAATAAATATGTTAAAAGAGAAGTATGGGTTTGGGGGTCTTTTCTCCATTATACTTACCTAGGTGTATGCAGCATCAGTCCGATGCTTCATCTGTCCCCTGGCGCCTCTACACTGAGGATCAAGCAATTGAACATTGTTGATGGCTCGGTCACAGCTCCCAGAGCAGAGAGTTGCTGACTCTCAATCGGAAGCGCTCTGCTCTGCTCCTCCACACTCACTGGAGCGCTGAGCTGTGGAGGGGCAGGGAGCAGCCATCTCAGGCTCTCAGCAGGCTCGCTGAGAGGCTGAGATGGGTGTCAGTCCAGGCACCTGATGGATCCAGACTTTATTGTCGCAATGACATGATGCCTAGATTAATATCCAAGATGTCAGCAGAGAGCGGAATTTAGTCCTCTCTCTGCTGAAAACAGGTCACTGGAGTGCAAAGTTAATTGCACTCCTGTGACCCATAGGAGAAGCCCAGCCAAACAAGCTTTGGCTGGACTTTTCCTCTAAGTCATCATATAATCTCCATTTAGTTGTTGACCATTTGCCTCATATAAAGTCCCACAAAATCCCCCCCCCCCTTCAGTTACCTTATTTAGGGATGGAGACACACAATTATGTGCCTCTAGGGATGAGCCCGCAGTTCGAGTCTGTCAGAATCCATGAATCAGACCGAGACAGAAGTACAATTAAATCACACTTGTTTATTAAATAAAATAAAAAGGTAAATAGAAAAAGCGTAGTCAAAGCATAGCCAGAGTCCAGTAACCAGATCGTGTAATCAGCCAGGCCAGAAGTCAGGGATCCAAGTAGAGCAACAGCAAGCAGGATAAGGAGCAAGAAGAGATGTCAGCAAGCCAGTCTTTAAACAGAACCGCAGGAGATGGTTTCTTGCGATGTGACCAGCGCAAAGGCAGAGGTGAAGTGAGCTGGACAGCTTTAAGTAGGCAGGTCAGACAAGCATGATCAGGAATAGCTGGTAACTGTGGAGAGAGATGAGAGCTGGCAATTAGCTGACAGCTGTGCAGCCAGCCCAGATAAGGAAGGGCTAAGCCAGCCCTGACAGTACCCCCTCCTCAATGACCCCTCTCCCTCGGAGGGCCACCGGGTTTGAGGGGAAACTGTCTATGGAACTCGTGGAGGAGGACAGGGGCATGTACGTCTGCAGACGAAACCCAGGAACATTCCTCTGGACCGTACCCCTTCCAATGCACCAGGTACTGTATGCGCTCACGGAACCTACGGGAGTAAACAATGGATTGTACCTCATACTCTTCATGGTTCTCAACCTGAATAGGGTGGCACCGAGGTGGTAAATAGGTTACAGACCAACGGTTTCAATAAGGAGACATGCAACACATTTGAGATGCGCATACTAGGAAGAAGGTCCAACGTGTAAACCACTGGGTTAATCCTGTGAAGGATATGGAAAGGCCCAATAGACTGAGGTGCAAACTTCAGTGAGGGAACACGAAGCCGGAGATTGCGAGATGACAGCCAGACCCTGTCCCCAACCTGATCTGCGGTCAGCATGGAGTTTGTACCTATCATTAGCATGACGCAAAGCCTCCTGGACTTGTACCCAAGTGGAACGAAGACCACGGAGATGCTCCTCTAACACAGGAATACTCTGCAGAACAAACGAGTCAGTCAACATGGAAGGTTGGAAACCATAATTCGCCATAAATGGAGACAATCGGGAGGCAGAATTCAAGGCACTGTTGTGAGCAAACTCTGCCCATGGTAATAGGTCTGACCAGTTGTTATGGTAACAACGTAGGAATTGCTCCAAGGACTGATTGGCCTGCTCTGCGGCCCCATTAGACTGGGGGTGATACACAGAAGAGAACGCAAGCTGGATTCCCAACTGTGCACAAAAGGCTCGCTTATTGGGAAATGGCCCAAATGAGTTGATTCTTCCCAGGATGGCCAGATGCCTTGGGAGAATGGTAAGTCTGGAGCACAGCAATACGCAGACTCTCTGGGATAAAGCAGCGGTCACAAGGTTTCTCAGGAGGAGCATGGACCTGAGCAGCAAGAATATTGTCACCCAAAGGAGAAGTAAGACTGGTGCGAACCGTAGCCAAAATAGAATCAGGAGGAATCATAGGAACCAGAACCAACTCCAACTTGGAAGTGGAGGAAAATTGTTGTGACAAGGCATCAGCCCTTACATTCTTAGTACTGGGTAAGAATGAGACAATGTAATTAAAGCTCGACAAGAAAAGAGCCCATCGCGCCCTTCTGGGAGAGAGTCGCTTAGCCTCAGAAAAGAATGTAAGATTCTTATGGTCAATAAGAATAAGAACAGGCACAGTGGTACCTTCAAGGAGATATCTCCATTCTTTCAGGGCTAAAATGATTGCCAACAGCTTTTTGTCACCAATCTCATAATTGCACTCCGCAGGTGACAATTTCTTGGAAAAGTAGCCACACGGATGCATAGCGCTCTCAGAGTTAGGACGTTGAGACAGAAGGGCGCCAATTCCAGTCTCAGAAGCATCAACTTCTAGGATAAAAGGCAATGTAGGATCAGAATGTACCAACACAGGAGCAGAAACAAAGGCAGCCTTGAGAGTCTCAAAGGCCTTAATGGAATCCGGAGACCAACTCTGTGGGTTACCGTCCTTTCTAGTCATATCAGTCAGGGGCTTGACCAGAGACGAGAAATTACGAATAAACTTCCAATAGTAGTTGGCAAAACCCAGGAAACGCTGCAGAGGACGTAAACCCACGGGTCGAGGCCACTGTAGGACTGCCGAAAGTTTCTCTGGGTCCATCGAAAAACCAGCAGTGGAAATGACATAAACCAGGAATGTAACCTGTTCACGATGGAACTCGCACTTCTCCAGTTTACAATAGAGATTGTTCTCTTTTCGTTTCTGAAGCACACGACAGACATCCAGGGACTTGGAAAATATGAGGATATCATCGAGATAAACCACCACACATAACTGCAACAAATCTTGGAGGACATCGTTAATAAATTCCTGGAAAACTGCCGGGGCGTTACAAACGCCAAAAGTCACCAGGTATTCATAATGGCCTGTTCTGGTATTAAACGTAGTTTTCCACTTGTTGCCCTCCTTAATGCGCACAAGATTGTATGCCCCTCTCAAGTCAAGCTTCGTGAAAACTGTTGCTGCCTTGAGGTGGTCAAAACTCTGTAATCAATGCAATTGGGTAGGCATTCTTAATCGTGACACGATTGAGACCCCTATAATCTATACAAGGTCTCAGTTCACCGCTCCTCTTCTTCACAAAAAAGAAACCAGCACCAGCAGGAGACGAGGATTTGCGGATGAAACCTCGAGAAAGTGCGTCAGCAACATACTCCTCCATGGCCTTATCCTCCAAGACTGACAAAGGGTAAACCCGGCCACGAGGAGGTATGGCACCAGGTTGAAGGTCAATTGCACAATCATAAGACTGGTTTGGAGGCAAACTACCGGCTTGACCTTTATCAAAGACATCGCTAAAATCACTGTACTCCTCCGACAGGGAGGAGAGTGAAGAGGTGCACAGGACCTTGGATAGGTCACGCAGCTGCAGTGGAATTGAGTGCTGGGAAACAAATGCAGCATAAATGAACAGGCCTACAGCCCCAGAGTCGATTAGAGCCTGTATCTCGATGGAGGACTCAGCCCAAGAAAGGATGACCGAAACCAGGGGCTTATCCTTCTGGATAACTGGGGACGAAACAACGCCACCTAAGGTCTGTCCATGACAGGACCTCAAGGTTCGGGCGTTCCCTGGAAGGGTAGGACAAGACTTCATAAAGTGACCTGCCTGGCCACAATAAAGGCACAATCTCTCCCTCCTCCTAAAGGCTCTCTCATCCTCAGAGAGACGCGTGAAGCCCAGGTGCATGGGTTCATCTTCACTGAACAACTCAGTACCAGGAGGCATGGGAGGTGAGGGAGGCATGGGTAGGACTACAAATCTCGGAGGCAAATGTACAGGAGGCTTCCGCAAGCGCTCCTTAAGAGAAATTCTTTCTCTGAGTCTGGAGTCAATGAGGATGGCAAACGAGATCAAGCTCTCCAGCTCAGTGGTTATATCTCGGGCTGCTATCTCATCCTTGATGGAATCCGAGAGACCATGAGAAAAAGTAGCAATGAGGGCCTCATTGTTCCAAGCAACCTCTGCTGCCAGAGTACGGAATTCAATGGCGTAGTCGGCAACAGTTCTCGTACTCTGTTTGATGGACATGAGGCACTTGGCAGCAGAAGCGGAGCATGCGGGAACGTCAAATACCCTTTTAAAGGAGGCCACAAACTCAGGGTGACTCAAGGCAACAGGTTTTTGCGTCTCCCATAGAGGGTTAGCACAGGCCAAGGCTCTCTCAGAAAGCAAAGATATCAACCTACATTGCTTCTGTCTGTGGGAAACGCCTGGGGCAGCATCTCAAAGTATATCTCAACCTGATTGAGAAACCCTCTGCATTGAACTGGATCACCCCCAAATCACTGGGGAAGTGGAGCAGAACCAGATATACCTCTTATAGAGGTAATACTTGAGGAGGGTGCCTGCACAGAGACTGGCGCAGCAGCAGGTTGTACCGGAGCAGCCACCGTGGGGGATTCCAGGTGAGCCGTGCGACTCAGGAGCGTTTGTAACGCCATGGCAAACTGATCCATGCGGTGATCTGGCTCATCCAATCTTGAAAAAATATTACCAAAAAGTGGATTGAATGTATCTTCTGAATTCATGGACTTCGCCTACTATCAGAAACCATGAATCAGCCCGAGACAGAAGTACAATTAAATCACACTTGTTTATTAAATAAAATAAAAAGGTAAATAGAAAAAGCATAGTCAAAGCATAGCCAGAGTCCAGTAACCGGATCGAGTAGTCAGCCAGGCCAGAGTTCAATAACCAGATCGGGTAATCAGCCAGGCCAGAAGTCAGGGATCCAAGTAGAGCAACATCAAGCAGGATAAGGAGCCAGAAGGGAAGTCAGCAAGCTAGTCTTTAAACAGAACCGCATGTGATGTGACCAAGGCGAAGGAAAGCTTTAAGTAGGCAGGTCAGATGAGCATCTGGTAACTGTGAGAGATGAGAGCAGGCAATTAGCCGACAGCTGAGCAGCCAGCCCGGAGAAGGAAGGGCTAAGCCAGCCCTGCCAGAGTCAAACGTAAGTTCAACTCCAACATGGGGTGTTCATTTGTTCTAAAACTAACCGAACATATGGCACATTAGGGGAAAATTCGAGCACCATGGAATGACCCATAATGCATTGTGAGATTGCAGTGCATTGCTGTATGATGATTGGCCAAAGCATGCAACTGACCTGCATGCTTTTGTCAATCACAGCGTTCTCTAATGAGAGAGCCATAATTTGCAAAAAGAAGGGTGCCTTTGGCAATCATGGTTCAGGGGGACTAAGTCCACACCCCACACTATATAAGGCTGCTTACAGAGTGGCCGTGTGTAGTGTTGTTTGTGTGGACAGAGAGATATTTTGAATTAGATTAAGCAGGCAGGTTATTCAGTGTATTTGTTAAGTGTTTTCTCTATATTCAGTCAGTGCAGGCAGTGTGTATATATACAGTCTAGTATATATATATATATATATATATATATATATATATATATATATATATATACAGTGGGGCAAAAAAGTATTTAGTCAGCCACCAATGGTGCAAGTTCCCCCACTTAAAAAGATGAGAGAGGCCTGTAATTGTCATCATAGGTATACCTCAACTATGAGAGACAAAATCTGGAAACAAATCCAGACAATCGCATTGTCTGATTTTTGAAATAATTTATTTGCAAATTATGGTGGAAAATAAGTATTTGGTCAATATCAAAAGTTCATCTCATTACTTTGTTATATATCCTTTGTTGGCAATGACAGTGGTCAAGCGTTTTCTGTAAGTCTTCACAAGGTTGGCACACACTGTTGCTGGTATATTGGCCCATTCCTCCATGCAGTGATTTTTGGGGCTGTTGCTGGGCAACGCAGACTTTCAACTCCCTCCAAAAGTTTTCTATGGGGTTGAGATCTGGATACTGGCTACGAAGCCACTCCTTCGTTGCCTCGGCAGTGTGTTTGGCGTAATTGTCATGCTGAAAGACCCAGCCACGTTTCACCTTCAGTGCCCTTGCTGATGGGAGGAGGTTTGCACTCAAAATCTCATGATACATGGCCCCATTCATTCTTTCACGTACATGGATCAGTCGTCCTGTTTTCTTTGCAGAGAAACAGCTCCAAAGCATGATGTTGCCACCCCATGCTTCACAGTAGGTATGGTGTTCTTTGGTTGCAACTCAGCATTCTCTCTCCTCCAAATGAGTTGTGTTTCTACCAAAACAGTTCTACTTTGGTTTCATCTGACCATATGACATTCTCCCGATCCTCTTCTGAATAATCCAAATGCTCTCTAGCAAACCTCAGACGTACCTGCACATGTACTGGCTTAAGCAGGGGGACACCTCTGGCACTGCAGGATCTGAGTCCCTGGCGGCATAGTGTTACTGATGGTAGCCTTTATTACGTTGGTCCCAACTCTCTGCAGGTCATTCACTAGGTTCCCCCGTATGGTTGTGGGAATTTTGCTCACCATTCTTGTGATTGTGAGCCCCAGATCAAGGGAGATTATCAGTGGTCTTGTATGTCTTCCATTTTCTAATTATTGTTCCCACAATTGATTTCTTCACACCAAGCTGCTTGCCTATTGCAGATTCAGTTTTCCCAGCCTGGTACAGGGCTACAATTTTGTTTCTGGTGTCCTTCGACAGCTCTTTGGTCTTCACCATAGTGGAGTTTGGAGTGTGACTGTTTAGGTTATGAACAGGTGTCTTTTATACTGATAACAAGTTCAAACAGGTGCCAGTAATGAGTGGAGGACAGAGGAGCCTCTTAAAGAAGATGATACAGGTCTGTGAGAGCCAGAAATCTTGCTTGTTTGTAGGAGATCAAATACTTATTTTCAACCATAATTTGCAAATAAATTCTTTAAAAAATAAGACATTGTGATTGCCTGGATTTGTTTCCACATTTTGAGGTATCCCTATAATGACAATTATACCTGAAGGGCCTGGTATGGATTTTGAGGGGGGCATTGACACCATTCTTTTTGGTATTTTTTGGAATTTTTATCTATATTGCCAAGATCTGACAATACATTACAGCCGTAAAGTTTTAAATTACATTTTTTCCTTTAGAAATTTCATTTTTCTGTGGCACTTTTATAAACATGTGAAAGATGTTCTACTTTACAGGTATACCAAGGACCTCCCCCCTGGCATGATATTTAAAGGAACATTTGATTTTTATTGTTTCACTTCAAGCATTAATAAATTCAGTGCTCACAAATAAATGGCAATTTTTAAAACTTTTTTTTTTTGCATTGATACATGAGGGGGGGGGGGGTGAGGGGGGTGTTTGGCTCATCCCTATGTGCCCCATATACACTCCCACTTTGTTGTCCCTTTGTTTAACAATCTGTTATGTTTCTGAGTGCTGCATTTTACACTTTTTTACCTGCTTTTAATAAAAAAAAGTACAATTTCCCATTCCAACTGACACCACTTTGTACCACTGCTGTACCAATCCTTCATATTTAGTGCTAATGGACCTATGTTAAGAATCTTTATTATTACTGTGATGGATTGCAAAACCAATGTGTTGCCATTAAACTGGAAATGATGATACATTGTTAAATAAAGTTATTTTAAAAATGAGACAGGGGTTCCATTCTTTTACCACTCTCAACTAAAACAAAAAAAGTTTTGGGCCTGAGATGACCTTTAAAAATAGGAAGAAAGTTCAAATTGGCTAATACTCCTCTTCAGAAAACAGTATTAGGAGAATTATCTTTAGAAAAGGTAAGTTTTACACACCTTCTCTTACTCTTTATTTATCTATCCGAGCAACAAAGTTTACTCAACTGTATGCCATTACCCAAAAAATAAGGGCTGTGGATGTGGTATTTTAGATAAGGTGCAATACACATTTCAACCAGTCTACTTTAGAAGTTGTTTTCTATAACAAATTGTTAATCTACAGGTGTGTAGAAATTGTTGTGCTACTGTATCTCAGGAAAAATATAAATATACATATTTTTATTCTGAGGCTAAAAATGATTTGAGGTAAAAATATGAAAATTTTATTTCAAACATACATAAAAGGATTTTCGATAAACTTGCAGTAAGCTTTTCTGTTAGAAACCTCAAATTTGTGAATTACATTTTAAATTAGATACTTTATACTTCTGCAAACATAAGCATTTCATAGTAAGTTCAAAACACAGTGTGGTCATGTTTACCATCTTGTCTATTTTCTCTCTGTCTGTTAGCAATTTAAATAAAGTGTTATAGCAGTAGAACAGTCTATGCAGTGATTTAGTGCATAAAACGTATTTTGGGCATTTTAGATTTTTCAAAAGACCTATATATCAAGCATTCCAAAGAGTAATTTCAGAGCTAATTTGAGAACTGATAACTATTCAGCACCTGAGACTTGTATATTAGATTTTCAAGGTGTCTTGCTGTAGAAGGATTTTATTTTTATCTTGTCTTGCCACATTTTCACATTTGCTTATTCTATTTTTGTTACCTGCATTTTATCCTTAAATACTGTTAATTTAAAGAAGAATCTTACCAATGAGATCCTATTAGGTCTAAACTCTAGAACCAGTGTACAGACCTGCGTTTAGGCTTTTTGCCTGAACCTTCTTGCTAGTATAAATACTAAGCTGTAGTACAAGCATGCATCAGAACCAGTAGGAACAATGAGACACTCCCCCTGCTCCCATGCTTCGGTAATTGCAAAGGCATTTGATTAATGCAGGAGGCAGATCTTTTATATCTGTAGGCTCAGAGAAATACAAGAATCAATCCAACATTACCAGGTGGCAAAAACAAACTCCTTGTACTTCATCAATACCTGAACAAAATGTTACCTCGGGTTCTTGTGCACTCTGGTATTTATCTTGTGTAGCATTGTGGGTTGGTTATGATCTTAGTCTGTCTTCCATGCAATGGCTATCGATAGAAAGATTTTAATCCCCAAACCAACCATTTCCCTTACTTTTTCCAGGAAAAAAAATGCTTTTTCCAAACCATGATGGTACAGTAACTATGGGATGGTTATCGATCATCTGGACAGAGGACTCCCATTCTAGCATCTCTCTTTTCATACCAGAATCCCTTCTATTAGCCCTTCCTGCACTAGAACTGCAAGACAGGCCTGTGTCTTCACCAGGTATCTAAAAAAAAATCAATTAAGGAAGGTGGAAAGAATATAGCAGAGGCCTGTAGGGTTATCTCACTGGTATTGTTATCGTAATGAAAAGCTGTGGATGTAAATGACTTGGTTCCTTGGCAAGAAGCTTCTACACCACAGCGACTCTCCACAGTCCCCATGTCTTGCAGTGTAATGTAACAAAAATGTAAGCTGAAGTGCCACATAACTTCAAAAATGTAATGATAAATGTCTGGGGTAGGGATGAGCTTTGAGTTCGAGTTGAACTCATGTTCGACTCGAACATTGCCTGTTCGCCTGTTCACCGAACAGCGAACAATTTGGGGTGTTCACAGCGAATTCAAAAAGCCGCGGAACACCCTGTACAAGTCTATAGGAGAAATCTAAAGTGCTAATTTTAAAGGCTTATATGCAAGTTATTGTCATAAAAAGTGTTTGGGGACCTGGGTCTTGCCCAAAAGGGACATGTATCAATGCAAAAAAAGTTTTAAAAACTGAAGTTTTTTCGGGAGCAGTGATTTTAATAATGCTTAAAGTGAAACAATAAAAGTGTATTATTCCTTTAAATTTCGTACCTGGGGGGGTGTCTATAGTATGCCTGTGAAGGGGCGCATGTTTCCCGTGCTTAGAACTGTCCCTGCACAAAGTGTAATTTCTGCAGGAAAAAAAGTCATGTAAAATCACTCGCGGCTATAATGAATTGTTGGCTCCCCGTAATACAGAGAACAGTAATTGTGACGCCGCTACGTGCAGGATGTGTTTACTATGCACGTGTACAATGGAGGAGGTGACTGTGCGCCGATGCTGGAGTTCCGGCAATACGCCGCATGGGGCTCCGCCCTCCAGTGCACGGCGTGCCATTGGTGGACCTCCCTCACCTGGTCTATTTAGGGGCGATCCCCGAGCGGTCCCGGCATGCGTGGCCCTCTCTACACATACCAGTTTAATTTGACTACTCCTGATCCCCTTGGCTCCCCCATATGGGGTTTCTCATCCCCACTAGGTAAATTTGTCCCCCTGCACTTCATATTATTATTATTTTTGGCCCCCATTCTTCCACCACTTATCCTTGTCCATCTTCCATCACCCCCATCACACCCTACCATGTGCACACACTTTATTCCCTCTCATCTCTCCCCATACCCTCACTATTCTTCCCCCTCCCTTCTTCCCTTCTTCTTTCTTCTCTTTTCTTCCTCCTCCTCTTTTTTTCTCTCCCCTTCCCCCCCTCCCTCTCCTTTCTATTTACCCCCTTCCCCTATGGTTTTGATCACACCGTGTTCTCCCCTTATAGAGCATCCTCGCTTGCCGCGCCTGCCCTGGGTGTTGCCCCCTTTCCAGTCTGTCGGGTTCCACCACAGCTCCCGGTGGGAGTTACTATCGGACTATCTATGGGGCCCTGCCACCATATCAGCAACTCATTCAACCTCAGCAGGTATGCCTTGGTTATTGGGGTTTTACATTTTACCCCCAACCTTGTCTTCCGCACCTGTGTTAATTTTTTTCTCATTTTACATTAGTAATGTCTTGCAGACTTTACACGCGCTTGCTCCTGACGAGTGGCGTGAAAGCCACGAAATGCGTAGCGCTACCGGTTGCCGTGTACTTATCCACCTACCAAGATTTTTCAAATGATTATTAATTTATCCTCTCAGGTTCAGTGAGGCCATAGGTCCTGCAGGCAATACCATTTGAATACCATTTTTATCTATTTCCCTTGAGATGAATTGTGGAATTTTATGTATCTATATTAATGTATTACTACTATTAACTGTATTGCTATTATTTTTATTGCCCATTATTGTTATCACCATCAATTTGTATGGATTGTACCCAAATGACCCAATTATTATGCATGTAACTGTTTATTGATATTATGTATGTTTAAAATTTCAACTGAGCTTTCCAATAAAATTCCGTATATTCATCCTAGTACCCTTTTGCTGTCCGGTGCTTCATACAAAGTCCCACCTTCCTTATCTTTTTTTTAGATACGCCCTTTTTTTAGATACGCCCTTTTGTCCAAATGTATATGGGATGGATATTCATGACTTTACCAAATCATGATATCATTGTAAGTCCCCAGGGATGGAAATACATGACCTTACCCGGCATTGGCTTCCTAAAAGTCCCTAACCCTTTCCTGGAAAAAATTCCTATTTTTTTCCATTTTTTTCTGAACAGTAATTGAGAGTCATTGATAAAAAAAAAAGCATGGGGTTCCCCCAAATTCAATTACCAGGCCCTTCAGATGTAGTGGCTGCATTTGTTTTATTTTTTAAGGTTTTTTTTCTTCTGTTTTCCCCTGGTGATCTGGCCAGTAACACACCTTTCTGTATTAGCCCTTGTACACACGTCGGACATTCCGACAACAAAATCTGATACACATGAATCCTCATTCTGACAGGAAAAAAGAGACAGATCTGCTGCTCCTAGTAATTATGAACAGCGAAATGTCTCCTCCTCCAGTCAGTCCCATCCCCCCACAGTTAGAAACACTCACAAGGGAACACATTTAACCCCTTGATCGCGCCCCTCCCCTGCCAGTGACATTTACACAGGAATCAGTGCCTTTTTAATATGTGTCAAAAAAGTGTCAAAAATGTCCGATCTATCTGCCGCAATGTCGCAGTTTCGCTAACAATCACAGATCACTGCCATTACTAGTAAAAAAAAAAATTAAAAAAAAAATGAAAAAGTCATATAAATGCCATAAATCTATCCCCTACTTTTTAGACGATATAACTTTTGTGCAAACCAATCAATATACGCTTATTGCGATTTTTTTTTTTTTTTTTACCAGAAATATATAGAAGAATACATATTGGTCTAAACTGATGAAGAAATTTATTTTTAAAAAACATTTTTGGGGATATTTATTATAGCAAAAAGTAAAAAATATATATATATTTTTTAAAACTGTCGCTCTTTTTTTGTTTATAGCACAAACAATAAAAACTGCAGAGGTGATCAAATACTACCAAAAGAAAGCTCTATTTGTAGTAAAAAAGAACATACATTTTGTTTGGGTACCACATTGCACGACCGTGCAATTATCAATTAAAGCGATGCAGTGCCATATCGCAAAAAATGGTTTGGCCATTAAGGGGAAAATCTTCCAGGGCTGAATTGGTTAATAGTTCTGTAATAGCTCTTCATCGGAAATTGCGTCATTTATTAGCTGACGATTGGCTAAGGACAGTTTAGGGAGTTTTAGGGTGGAACAGAAGTGCTTCCTGGTTAAAGTTATAATTATTAACAGGAGTTATAAAGTTTGTGATAAACATCAACAAAGACTTTGGCCATTTTTGAGGACAGTATGTAGGCGTACCATCTGATTGGGAAAGAAAACTGGGAAAGGAGTGGAAGGGGCAGGGTTTTAATTTGTTTCCTAGCATTCTATGAGGTTTGTTAAAGTATTCAGAGAATTTCTGTCTAGACCACATAAGGGATCTGTCCACTCGATGCATATGTAAAGCTTTGAGTTGTTCACAGAAAGATGTTACCTCTCGGAGATGAGCCACTGTAGGAAACTGGAGTAATTGTTTTTGTTGAGGCAAGTTTTCTGTATTCCTACATAGCTTCTTGCATTTTCATATAGCTTTTCTAATGTAAGATTCTGTATGTATGTCTTTTGATTTTCGCCATCTGGGTAGTCTGTCCTTTTGGACATCATTAGACAAACATTAATTCAAACATTAATTCATTGATATATATATATATATATATATATATATATATATATATATATATATATATATATATATATATATATATATATATATATATATATATATCTCTCAATCATACCTGATCACAATCTGGAGAAGATGCGTCTGGTCAGGTGAACAGGGGTCTATACTTAAAAATGAAAGATTGTTGATCCTACAGCTATGATTAAGTACCTGTAACAGTGTGAAAAACATCAGCTAATTGCATCTGTAACCTGGGTCGGTGTATGGATCATATTTTCTATGAATAAAAGGAGTTTTTTTGAAGTGCGGCCATATATCCTGTTTTCTTCTATGGAGTAATTGTTTCTCTGATATTCGCAACTTGTCCAGGATAGTGTTTTTTTTGAATACTGTAATTTTTTTTTAGACGAGAACCTATGGAAATACATTGGCTTCTAAAGACAGCTTTATGTGCTTCCCATAGGGTGGTTGCCTTCGAGACCGAGTCGAGGTTAAGTTGAAAATATTATATTATGCCGCGTACACACGATCAGACTATCCGGCGGACTTATTACAGTGGACCTAGTCCATTCATTTTGAATGTGGCTGCTGGTAGACGGGATTAGTGCAGGAATTCAATGTCTCCGCCTCCATCGGCGAGATTGGCACCTCGCTGGCTCCGTAACCTGGTATGGACTTACAGGGGAAGCCCTACGCCGAAAAAATGGCGTGGAGGGTCCCCCCTAGGGTCCGAGCGAGCGCCCCCCCTCCTGAGCCATACCAGGCCACGTGCCTTCAACATGGGGGGGTGCTTTGGGAAAGGGGGGCCTTGTGGCCCCCCACCCCAAAGCACCTTGTCCCCATGTTGATGAGGACAAGGGGCTCTTCCTGACAACCCTGGCCGTTGGTTGTCGGGGTCTGCGGGTGGGGGGCTTATCGGAATCTGGGAGCCCCCTTTAATAAGGGGGCCCCCAGATACTGGCCCCCCACCCTATGTGAATGAGTATTGGGGTACCATGTACCCCTACCCATTCACCTGGCAAAAAAAAAGCATAAAGAAAAAAACACAACACATGTTTGAAAATAATTTATTGCACAGCTCCGGTGGTCTTCCGTCTTGGGGGTCTTCTCGCCGGACTCCTCCGTTATCTTCTGCTAGCTCTTTTACTAGCAGATGAGCCCATCTTTCATCTCTTCGTCGCCGTCCGGGGGTCTTCTTTGGGGGTTCTCTTCGGTTCTTCTTGCAGGGCCTCTGCTTTCTTCTTCCAGCTCTTTTACTAGCGGTGGCCCTGTCTTCTTCTCCAATTTTGAGTCAAAACTTCTTTCTAAGTCCACCGGACTTTTGGGGGAAAAAAGTCAGCCGGAGCCCACACATTGCTGGATAGTCCGATCGTGTGTACGCGGCATTAGGGTTTGGGAAATCTGTTCTTTACTACCCTCATGGCTAAGAAGGAATTTGTTAAGACACCAATAGCACATTATGGAAGGTACGGTTGACAGGGTTAGATCAAAAATGATGGGGGAGTGATCGGACCAAGTGATGGGACCAATCTCTGAGGACACTACTTTGGTCAAAAAGGGAGTAGAAATTAGAAAATAATCCAGCCTAGAGTATATTTTGTGGGGTGGGGAGTAAAATGTATATTGTCTGCTAATAGGATGTTTAATTACACCAAGAGTCTAAGCCCTTGTACACACGGTCGGACATTCCGATGGACAATGTCCGATAGGACTGTGTTGTCAGATAATCCGACAGTGTGTGAGCGCCATCAGACAGTTTCCGTCGGAGTATCCGATGGACCAAGTTTTCCCGCTGGGCTATAAAATTTTCCGACAACATGATCCGATCGGACTTTGTCCGATCATGTGTAGAGAATTCCGATCGGACAAAGTGCCGCGCAAGCTCAGATCAAATTCCTAGACCAAAGCTATTGGCTACTTGCCTGAATGTAGTCCCGTCCTAACGAAATAACGTCATCACGTTAAGTAGGATCAGATTTTCTGACAACTTTGTCCTACTGTGTGTATGCAACAGTTTCGGACAAAATCCATCGGACAAAATCCGAAGGATTTGGTTGTCGGAATGTCCGACCACGTGTACAAGGGCTAAGAGACAGTGAGAGCAAAGGAGTTTGCAAAAGGAAATAGAGCCTGTACCTTAAAAAAAAAAAAAATTGCATTGAAAACACTGCTACCCTGTTTCCCCTAAAATAAGACCTAGCGTGATTGTCGGTGTTGGCTGCAATATAAGCCCTACCACCCAAATAAGCCCTACTCTGTTTCCTCAAAAATTTGGGGGGTAGGGCTTTTATTGCAGCTATCACCGACAATCACACTAGGTCTTATTTTAGGGGAAACAGGGTATATCAAAGGTATAAGCAAAAAGCCGCTGAACTGGTAAAAATATATCATCTACACCGTGGTAATAATAATGTATAAAATATATGATGAAAAATATATAAAAAGACACAAGCTTAATAGCCAAATAATAAAGTGACAATGTGCATTCATATAGTGATAAAGAAATATTAAAGCAAATAAGTCCATGGAAATCTAAATAGATCCTAAGGGGGCGTGGCGACCGAGCGCTAAGATGGACGCTTGAGCTGAGAGCTCCGTTCGGCCACCGGAGAGAACAACCCTATAGCAACTCCATTGGTGACATATTTCCACATAAACCTATCTATAACGCAGTGTAGACACCTTCGCTTCTAACGAAGATGCCAAAAAATAGAAAGAATCAACAACCGCCGCGGAAACTTCCGAACCTTTTCAAGGCGCGCGGAATCACACAAAATGGCGCAGATTCGTGCGTGACTGAAACTCAAGAGCAGGCCTCGCAACAATCTCACCTCCGAACGACTTCCCTCAGTGATTCCTCCTCGGGAACGAATAGCCCAACGACTAGAAGTCCAGCCAAACAAAGGCAACGGATATCTTCTCCAGAAGTTAACCGAGCGGACCGTGACATGGAGGTAAGCGGATCTGCTCCTGTAGGCCACGCTATACATCCACCGGCATCCGACCTGATTGCGGCCTACCCCACATCCGATCGACCGGTCTCAGATACAGTCCTTAAGGAGATGCTGATGTCACTCAAAGCCTCCATACAAGTTGACCTAACTGTAGAAATCACTAACTGCCATAGGGAAGTATTGGCCCTAGGTAATAGAGTGGATCAAGTGGAGCGCAACATGGGGAAATGTACAACTTCCTTCAATACTTTAGTAGAGGCCCACAAGTCCCATGATGAAGAGATAGCATGGCTAAAGAGTAAAGTAGCAGACCTCGAGGACCGCTCTAGGAGGTGCAATATTAAAATCAGAGGTATTCCTGAAGCCATACCTCCAAACCAATTACTGCAGTATGTACACACGCTATTCTCCACCATTATCCCTACATTATCTCCTCAGGAACTGACCATTGACAGGATTCACAGAATCCCCAAGCCAGCATTTCTCCCTGAAGGTACCCCTCGGGATGTTTTGCTCAAGATGCATTACTATCATATAAAGGAACAAATTATGACTGCGTTTCGTACTCGGGGCAACAACATATCTCAATATGCTGAATTGATCCTCCTCCCTGACCTATCAAGGCATACTCTGCAATTGCGCCGAAACTTAGCAACCATCACTAAGGCCCTGCGCAACCACAATATACCTCACAAATGGCGTTACCCAGCAAAATTGTCCATCTCACATGATGGTACCACGCACACAGTTACCACTTTAGCTGAAGGTATCGCACTCCTGCGTCAATGGGGCATACTTCCACAACAAAGCCCTCTGGAACCACCTGCAACACAACTACGCCCTATTCCGGATGAATGGCAAGTAGTTTCGCGCAGACGAGCCCCCAAAAATGTCACTGATGGTAGTAAATAATCACACACCGTTGACAAATATGTTCTCTCCCTGGGCACAAGGATTTCTTCATCTCTCCTTGTTCTTACCCCTGACATTTGTCATTTTTGCAGCTTTGTTTGCATATGGATCGCTTATATGATTCTATTTTTATTTTTCTATACGTTATTGTTTATTTTTGTGGTTACACCCTTTGCTCCATTAGCACTGGACCTACACGTGATGGACCCTTCATCTTCATCTCCTGTTCTACTACATTTCTGAATACCATGGCAGCATCTCTTCTGTCAATCTCATGGAGATCAGATGGCTTTAACAATTTTCAAAGGATTCTGTGAGTACACTCACACATTTTTTTTCCTACCTGAAATATGACCATTACTTTTGTTTCCATTAATGCCAGAGGCCTCAACCACCCTGTGAAACGCTACTCGCTGTGGACCGAAGCTCAGAAACTAAAGGCGGATATTTTATGTGTACAGGAAACTCATTTTCAACAGGACAACCATCCCAAATGTACACATAAAAACTACCCACATATATTCCTGGCAAATAACCCGAATAAAAAAAGTGGAGGTGTCCTTCTTGCCATCCGTGACACGGTCTCCTTCCATCTCAAGAAATCCATCACAGCCGACAATGGTCGCTATATTATTCTCCAGGGTGATATTAATTCTAAACCGTACACCATTGTATCCTTATACGCCCTAAACACCCGACAGATTAGATTTTTGAATAGACTAATCCGTAAAATACAACCTATCCAATACGGTAGTCTCATTATTGGTGGCGATTTTAACCTCATTATCGACCCACAACTTGACACTTCTAATGTTAAACGTAACAACAACACCTGTCTAAATACGGTCCTGCATTCTGAAAAACTGTACGACGTATGGAGATGCACACATGGCAACGAGAAAGACTTTACCTTCTTCTCCCATGTACATGGGTCTTATTCCAGAATAGACTTCTTTTTATCAGATCAATGGACCTTACAAAATGTTTCATCCTCTGAGATATATGATATTACGTGGTCTGACCATTCTGCCATATCACTTTCTATTCATGAGAAGGGTGTCTCTCCCTCGTCACCCATCTGGCGCTGCAGTGTTAGATTACTACAGGACCCCGGTACCAAGGAACTGATTTCTCAAAACCTTAAAACATATTTCCAACAAAATGAACATTCAGTAGAGAGTCCCTTCACACTCTGGAACGCCCACAAAGCGTTTATTAGAGGTATCCTTATCCAGCTAGGAGCTAGAGCTAAAAAAAAGTATACTGCAACCATAGACTCCATTACTTCCGATATCCACAATTTAGAAACCCTCAATAAAGCATCTCCCTCTCCCCAGTGGACTACCCAAATAACCTCTCTTAGAGAAAAATTAAGAGATCACTTGGCCCAAAACTATGATTTCTACCTAAGACGCATGAAGTTACGTACCTATGCCTGTGCAAATAGAGCAGGTAAATATCTTGCCAATAGGATTAGAGCAATACGCACCAAAACTAGGATTTCCCACCTGATACACCCTACATCCCTTCATAAAATCATCAATCCTCAGGAAATCGCAAACCACTTTGCACAATATTACAGTGAGCTTTACAACCTTAGCACTGACCCCCACATTCCTCAACCCACTGTCCCCAAAATACAGCATTTCCTCAATGATTTAGATCTCCCTAAACTGTCCGAATCACAGCTTGAATTGCTGAATTCACCGTTCACAAGCCATGAAATTACATCAGTCATTACTTCACTCCCTCATGGGAAATCACCAGGTCCTGATGGACTAAATAATGAATATTTTAAAACCTTTTCCACTATTCTTTCCCCGTATCTCCAAAAGATGTTCACACGGGCAGCACACTCAGCATCCTTTCCAAATGAAATGTTAAAAGCATACGTGACCACCATTCCCAAACCTGGCAAAGATCCCACTACCCCTAGTAATTTTAGACCTATTTCTCTCCTAAACACGGATATAAAGATCTACGCCAAACTTATCGCCCTTAGACTGTCAGAGTTTATGCCTTCCTTAATTAAAAGCGACCAGATGGGCTTCATCAGGGGGAGACAAACTTCTGATGCTACAAGACGTATTATTAACATTGTTCATTATGCTAATTTGACAAAAACTCCTTCTCTGCTGCTCTCCATAGACGCAGAGAAGGCGTTTGATAGGGTGGAGTGGTGTTATATGAGGGCAGTTCTCCAAAAATTTGGCTTTCAAGGTCTCATCTCCAATGCAATGTTGGCTTTATATTCCAACCCATCCGCCCAAGTCTTAACAGCTGGAATGCTTTCCACACCGTTCCCTATTTCTAATGGCACCCGTCAGGGGTGTCCACTATCCCCAACCATTTTTAACCTTATGATAGAACCTCTGGCGGAGGCCATTAGATCCCAGGCCGATATTACTGGACACGTGTTAGGATCTCGTAACCACGTTATCAACTTGTTTGCCGATGACGTTTTACTGATGCTAACAAACCCGTCCAGATCTCTCCCCTTAGTTCATGAAACTTTAAAAAACTTTGGTGAGATTTCGTACTATAAAGTTAATTTCGCTAAATCATTGATTCTAGATTTAGGAATTGACAAACGTATCAAACTCCAACTTCAAACCACCCTTCCGTATGTGTGGAAAGAGGATGACATACCCTACTTAGGTATAAAAATCACCAATTCCACGAAAACTCTAGTCTCTGCCAACATTAAGCCACTGCTTCTAAAGATAGATGAAACGCTTAAATGTATAGCCAAGACTGAACTTTCCTGGATGGGTAGACTGGCAGCGTGTAAGATGTTAGTTCTTCCTCTCATATTGTATATGTTCAGATCCATACCTATACCTATCCCAACCCATTTCCTTAAGACCTTATCTACTACTCTGTGGAAATTCATATGGAATGGTAAAAAAGCTTGTTGCTCTCCTAGTAACCTGATCCCGAATAACCGAGTAGGTGGAGTAGGACTAATTGATGTTTCTGATTATTTGTGGGCATCTAGACTGGACCAACTCCAACACTGGTTCAAAACTATCGATTCACCACCTTGGGTTGAGCTGGAAAGGCACATGCCAGATCTAGTGGCACTGCTCGTGGGTGATGTTTGGAAACCCTGGGCTCTCCATTCCATGGCTCCCACCCTTATAGCCTCCTTACAAGCATGGAGGTTCTTCCTACATCATACCCATAAATCTCAAAATGCTGTGGAATTCAAATTTCCGCTTAGCCTGCTCGAGCATAAAATCCCTATGCTATCCCTAAAACAGTTCCCCAACCACGGTATCCATACCATCCAAGACCTATTGTCTAATGGTACAGCTCTTTCCAGCACACAGATTATGGCTCAATACAATCTCCCCAACAAGTACCAGTTTACATGTATCCAAGTGGCACATTTTCTAAAACGTAACCCTCCCCCTACTATAACAATGCCATCCAGTGCATGGAACTTCTTAACTCGCGAACGCCCCACCAGGAAAGGCATTTCGCTTTTCTACTCCTTTCTACATGATAAACAATCCTTTGTGAAAACAAAATCGATTGATAAATGGGAGGCGGATTTAGGGAAAACATTTACAGATGATCAGTGGACAACTACATTTCGGGAAATCCAAAAAGCCTCCCGTTCTATTAATCATTGGGCAATGACTATTAGAATTATTAACAGATGGCAATACACACCGTGTAGACTGGCAACATTTTCTCCGTCTGCCCAAAATACATGTTGGAGAAATTGTGGACAGCTAGGACATCTACTGCACATGTTTTGGGAGTGTCCCAATTTGGTTAGTCACTGGAACCAAGTATTCCAACTTATAACATCACTCACGGGTATTGTCACTCGCCCCAATCCATCCCTAGGAATTTTACATATGGGTATTGAACAATTTCCGCATGATATGCGGATTGTTATTTCCAACATCCTTCTGTCTGCTAGATCCATGATATTACAACATTGGAAAACTGCCATGACGGTAAACATCTCTGACCTAATTAGAAGAGTGAACCAACACCACACTATAGAGCGTGCTCTTGCCATAAATACATTGAAGTGCGATCTATTTGATAAGCAATGGAAAATTTGGACCAACAAATATAAGAATTCTGTGAACTAGATCTTAATCCTGATAAGATATACCCTGTGTAGTAACCAGTATTTGCATTACTGTTTGTGTAACCACCTACTTATCCATTTCTTTTTAACCCTTTCTTTCCCTCTCCCCTTTTCCCTCCCTCTATTGCATCGACTGTTAAATACAACTGTACAAGTCAACACGTCCTGTACCACTTGCCTTTGTATATCCTTTATAAAACAATAAAAATTTATTGAACAAAAAAAATCTAAATAGATCCAAATACTGGAATTATAAAAAAGTGCACTGTGCACTGTGCAAAGTTCAAATTGATCCAATTTACAAGTGCACCACACTCCATGCGATTCAGTATGTTGTGAAAGCAATGCGATAATCAGACACTGTGTTCTCACTCAGGTGCTCCCCCATGTAATGAAGGCTCACCTTAAGGTGTGTGACCTTGCTGTTAAGCTTGATCAATACACACTTTGGAACCGCTACAGGGTTCAACAGTGCGTCCGGGATCCTGGATCAATCGCCAGTGTGCCTCAGTAAATTAATGAAAAAAGGATCTCATAGTGTAGTATGCTTATGCAATTTATTGAACCAAAAAATAAACAGGTCCCACTCAGAGTACTCACAATATCCAGGTGCTTCAATGTGCCATTCTGCATCAAGCAAAAAACAAATGGTTGAAACCAGCCAGTAACGGGATTGTATGCTGATCTGCTAAGCGTGCCATCTGTCCCCTTCTCCCAGAGCCTGTGCCTTAATAGAAGTATTTGGAGTAAACAGCGTCTGCCTATCCCTCACGCATAGTGTACAGCATTAAAGTTTCCTCCTACTATCGTGAAAGGCTGCACTAAGCCCTGTAGCTTCTCAAAGGCTGATGCAAGATAACCCAACTGACCTGTATTAGCAGCATATACATTCATAATATTGAGGGGGTGGTCTTGTATTTGCAAGAGAGGATCACAAAACACCCGTTGGGGTCTAGATGAGAGGATTTGACCTTAATTGGATAAGAGCATTAGATCAAAATTGCTACTCCCACCCGTCCTGTGAAATCTGAAGCCACATAAGTGGTGGGCAAATGTTTAGAGGCAAATTTGAAGGATCCTCCCTTGAGAAAGTGTGTTTCCTGGATCATGACCACATCCGGCCCCAAACTCTTAAACTCTTTTAAGGCCAGCCATCTTTATCATTAAAGTACATTATCTTTAAAGCCATAACAGTGAATCAATGTACAAATTAGAGCTTTGACAAAGCAGGGATATTTCTCCGAACTGACGTTTGTAAATTCCAGCATCTCACAAAGCAAATGAATCACATAGAAGTGTAGAAAATTTGAAATAAAAATAAGTGAGAAAAAACAGTGCATTAAACTGGTGGAGAAACAAAAAGCATAAACAAAAAACTTGAAAATTACAAAAACAATGTCATTAGGCCATCATGCTTGTTCTAGAGTAATGCTTGTTATAGAGTAATACATTTGTATTACAGAAAGACATACAATATAATATAATACATTAGTATTATAGAAAACAATGGATCTTAGGAGAACGAGACCACAGTCTTGATGTGATTAGGGGATACATGAGGACCTCCAGCGGTGGCAGCAGAGATCCTTCCCCACTCCCCATAATATGATGTGAGAGAAACAAATATTGTAATAACCGTTAGTCAAAACCTTTTAAAAGAACACAAGTGTACATCCCATGGGATGATAACAGGGCCCTACCAGGGTACGGAGTTATGACCACATGTCAAACAGCAGAAAAAGGAGGAATGGTAAGTAACAAGCATAACTAATTAAAATGAATCAAAGCCTTCAGGGAGGTTGTTGGTTTGCGGAGCGTTGACATTGAGGGGTGGTAAATGACTTCTTAGATTGACCCCTTTGGCCGGGTTCCAGATCCGAAAGGAATAGCTGATGGCCGCGGAGGAACAGGTGGGAGATCTTCCTCTTGAGGGATACTACAATACTAATGTATTACTGTAGAACAAGCATTTCAGCATGTATAACAATGAATGTGAAAATCCTTCCCAAACTGAAAAAGTGTTCTAACAATAGACTTCTTGTATACAGCATTCATGCTCTAATTAAATGTTAATGATTTATTGAGTATATCAAAATGTGGTATATTTTGATATACTCAATAAAACATTAACATTTATTGCAATAATGCAATGTCTACTGTAATGTTTATACTATCATATTTGTCCTTATGTAAACCAATAAAAATCACTGGAAAATAAAAAAGGCAGAAAAGAAAATGAAAATTTATTTTTACACAAAGTTATCAGATATTTATAAGGGCTCGTTCACACTAGAGACAGAAAAATTGTAAAGAATGGATTTATCAGTTTTAATGTGTTAATTTGTTATTTCCGGAGATCAGTCATTCATATATAACTAAAATATTGGAATTCTTTTTTTTTTTCAGATGCAACAGAATTAATGCAGTTAGGCCCCACATTTTTCAAACCTAAGAACTGACTGAGGCCGCGTACACACGCGGGGAAGGTTCGCCCAACTTTGTCCACTGAACAGTGTTTCGGCAAACAGTCCGCTCGTGTGTGGGCTTTCAGCGGACAGTTTCAGCGAACAGTCCGCTGAACAAGGTTTTTCGGAAATTCCGAAAAACTGTCCGCTGAAACAAAGTTTCAGCGAACAGTCCCCTCGTGTGTAGGCTTGTTCGTCAAACTAAGTTCCGCGCATGCTCAGAAAGGATTTACACGCCGAAAGTTATAATGCAGTGTATAGGACGTCGTATTTTTCGTCCCGTCGTACGTGCCGTTCACGTCATCGCGCATGGTTTCAGCAAACTGTTCGTTCGTCGTGTGTGGCCATGTCCGTCCATGCTAATTTTGAGCGGACTGTTTGCCGAAACTGTTTGACGGACAAAGTTGGGCGAACAGTCCCCGCGTGTGTACGCGGCCTGACAATTACCAGGGATGTATTTTGGGCTCTTTTTAAATATTGGTGCTAAATTGGCTTTTATCCAATCAGATGATACTATTCCAGTCAGTAGACTGTCAAGGTACCCTTGAGTGCAAGCCATCTGGTCCCGGTGATTTATTAATGTTAAGTTTCCCAAGTCTAATTTTAATTCTGTCCTCTGTTAACCATGGAGGTGCTTCCTTTGATGTGTCGTGAGGATAAACACTGCAGTTTTGGTTACTGAAGCCCCCCAATTCCCTTCTGAAGACTGAGGAGAAGAATAAATTCAATACCTTTGCCATCTACCCATCCTTTGTAACCAGATGTCCTTCTTCATTCTTTATGGGGCCAATATGGTCTGTCCTCCCTTTTTTTACTGTTTACATGCTTAAAGAATTCCCTGGGATTTTTTTGCTCTTCTCTGCTATGTGTCTTTCCTGTTCTATCTTAGCCGTCCTTGTAGCATTCTTTATAAATTCTGAATGCTGATGATGATCCCTCAACCCTGTGTTTTTTTTATATGCATTTTTACATTGGAATTAAGCCATCCAGGATTTTTGTTCACCTATCTCTCCTCCGTGTTCTTTGTTCCTAAGATTCTATCCCAATTTATGCCTTCTAGCAAGGCTCGTAGTTTAGGGAATTTGGCTCTTTTTCAGTATCTTTGTATTTCCCTTATGTTTCCTATTTGTGTGATTTATACTGAAGCCAATTGACCTGTGATCGCTGTTCCCTAAATTGCCCCATATTTCCACATCCATGATCAGGTCTGTATTGTTGGTAATCAGTAGATCCAGTAACACTTTATTTCTAGTTGGTGCATCTACCACCTGACCCATAAAATTGTCCTGCAAGACGTTTAGGAACTGGCGAGCCTTAGATGAATGCACAGTTCCTTCCGCCCAGTCTATGCCTGGATAGTTAAAATCCCCCATCATGATAACACTTCCCATCCTTGCTGCTAATCCAAATTGTGATAGGAGATCTGTATTCCCTTCCTCCCTCAGATTAGGGGCCTATAGCATACTCCCATTATTATATTCCCCTTAGTTTCATCCCTTTGGAGCTCTACCCATAAGGATTACACCTCCTCTCTAGCTCCCTTAGTGATGTCATCTCTCACATTCACTTATTCTTGATATATAGGCGTATCCCTCCCCCTTTTTTACCCTCTCTATCCTTGCGATAAAGGGTATACCCTTGAATGTTTGCCAGCCAATCATGAGAGCTGTTGAACCAGGTCTCTGAAATTCCCACAAAATCATCTTGATATAACAGTATCTCTAGTTTGCCCATCTTGTCTGCCAGGCTCCTGGCATTGGTGAACATGCCATGTAGTTTAGACCGGTCGCATATTATCCTCTTATTGGGTGTTCCGAGATTGCAACCAGGACTTGCTACTATACTTACCTTGGGTTTATGTGCTTTGGTCAACCTACCACTAATGCCCTCAATACTACCCTCTGGAATATGTTCTGCGCTGACTATCTCTACCTCTGGACCCTCCCCCCTATCACCTAGTTCAAAAAACCCTATAATTTTTTTGCCATCTTCATTCCCAGCTGATCCGAACCCTCCTCGTTTAGGTGCAGTTTGTCCCTTCTATAGTACTGGTTATCGACTGAGAAGTCGGCCCAGTCATCTAGGAACCCAAACCCCTCCTTACTACACCAGCTCTTCAGCCTCTTGTTTACTCCCCTAATCTCCCACTGCCTTTCTGGTGTGGCTCGATGTACCGGTAGTATTTCTGAGAATACTACCTTGGAGGTCCTTTTCCTCAATTTAGCTCCCAAGTCCCTAAAATTGTTCTTTAGGACACTCCATCTGCCTCTGACTTTGTCAGTGGTGCCAGCGTGCACCATGACAGCCGGGTCTTGCCCAGCCCCTCCCAGTAATCTGTCCACAAGATCCATGATGTGCCGAACCAGGTAGACAACATACTGTTTGGCGCTTCAGGTCTTTGTAACAGACTGGCCTCTCTGTCCTTCAAAGAATTGAGTCCCATACCACCAGAATCTGTCTTTCCTTTCCCTTCCCCCCCCCCACTCTCACTGGAGGAGCTCTTCCCCAGGCAGCTAGGAGAGTCCCTCAGCTCCAGCAGTGCTGGTCCCTGACTGGTTTCACCAATGTCACTCAATGGAGCATACTTATTGGGATGCTCCAGCCCTGAATCGGGCCTACGTGCACTCGCAGACCTACGTGCACTCGCAGACCACTCGCAGATCTACGTGCACTCGCAGACCACTCGCAGTGGTCTATGATCTATGTGCACTCGCAATATATAGTACACAATACACAATATAGTACACAGTACACAATACACAGCAGCCAAAAATGTGGTCAATAAAAAGACCAGGGTCAGTACAGGTGGTAGGCAGAGGCAACACTGCACTGGTGTAGTGGTGATCAGGAGCAATGTTGTTAGCTGAACTGGTCTCTTGACACTGGCAATGGAACACTGTTGCTGGCTGCACTGGTTTGATGACATTAGGACTGGTGTGGCAGCAATGAGGAACATTGTTGCTGGCTTAAACTGGTCTGGTGATGCTGGGACTGGTCTGGCAGTGATCACAGACAATGTTGTTGGGTTACACTGGTCTGGTGACACTGGCATTAGTTCGGCACTGGGATGTGTGTCACCATGATGAGGAACACTGTTGCTGGCATAGACTTTTCTGGTGACACTGTGATTGATGTGGCAGTGATAAGGAACACTGTTGCTGGCATACACTGGTCTGGTGAAACTGAGACTGGTGAGGCAATGATCAGGAAAATTGTTGCTGTTTGCACTGGTCTGGCATGGCACCAAAAAAAACAGTGTACCACCCAATTGCTAAATCCTAAGGAGCAGGCTGGGAAGTCAGTCATGAATGTGAAATAAACATGCCGGCAATTAAAAATGATTTAAAAAATACAGTGTGTGGTCCCCCCCCCCATGTATGCCAGGCCCTTCTGGTCTGGTATAAATTTTAAGGGGAACCCCTCCCCAAAATTTAAAAAATAAAAGGTGTGGGGTCCCCCTCAAAATCCATACCAGATCATTATCTGAACATACAGCCCGGTAGGTTAGGAAAGGGGAGACGAGAGAGGCCCCCTCCTGAACCATACCAGGCTACATGACGACAACTTGTGCTCTGCCCCCCCACCCCAAAGCACCCTGTCCCGATGTTGATGGGAACAAGGGCCTCGTCCCCACAATCCTGGCCGGTGGTTATGAGGTTCTCCGGGTGGAGGGCTTATCAGAATCTGGAAGCCTCCTTTAAGAAGGGGGCCCCCAGTTCTCACCCCCCATATGTGAATGAGTATGGGGTACATTTTACCTCTACTCATTCACCAAAAAAAGTGTAAAAGTGAATAAAGACAGGAGGCAGTTTTTGACAACTCCTTTATTAAAAAATAAAAATACCCTTTTCCCCTGATGTAGAGTTATCGTCAATCGCGACGCCCGCTGCAACCGCCGACCCAAAAAAAGGAAAAAGAGCTCCGCTCCTGACGAACACTCCTGCAGTCAGCCTGCTCTTCCATGTGACTAGTAATGCTTTACCTCATGAGACCATCTGCATCAGATGACACATTTCGTTGGAAATTGAATGAATCACTGCTCAGTGATCCGATCCAATGCACCATACTGGATAAAGAGTTTAAAGAATATTTTCGGGTCAATGACAATGGGGAGGTTCATTCTGAAACACTCTGGGTCATCCATAAAGCAATGCTATGGGGCTAGATAATTCAAATTTCCACCAAACTTAAAAGGGAACGACGAGCTGACTCAGTCAAATTAGAACAGGAATTTCAAAAACTATCCAAAACACAAAAAAAAAGACAAAAACAAAACAAAAACACAGACACCTTAGTTCGTACTACCTTAGCGGAAAAAAAGCCTTAGGTGGTCCAATGCTCATTTTTATCTTCAAAGGGATAAGGTGGGGCCCAGACTAGCTTCTGAAATGACACCCAAGCTTCAAACATTCTCCTTTCCCAAGGTTAATGACTTCACATTTCTGCTCACGCAAAATCCACAATGGCTCATGACAGCATTTTATGACTTTTATGCAGACTTATAGTCAGGGGAGATACCTAGACCCTGTACCTTTACTGACTTCCTAGATGAAATCCCTCTACCTGAATTGAAACAGGACCATAGCACACTTCTGGAAAAACCAATCACGGAATTAGAAGTGCTAGGGGTAATTAAAAATCCCAAGAGGGGCTCAGCCCCATGCCCAGATGGGTTCTCCACCTGCTATTATAGAACCTTTGCATCCACTCTAGCCCCCATTTGACTCAATTCTACAATGCCCTTCGGGGAAATCTACACTGGACAGCACCGCAAATCTGGCTTACGTGTCTGTCATTCCTAAACCGGACAAAGATAGCTCTGAAGTGGCCAATTATAGACCCATTTCATTGATCAACAATGAACTCAAAATATTAACCAAAATCATAGCCAATGGACTCTCACAATTTATAGGTGGCTACATTCACAAGGGCAAGGTAGGTTTTATCTCAAGGAGGCAGGGTCTCGATCAGATTAACAGAGCTGTAGATGTCATCTCTCTTTTGAAGTCAAAATGGGATGGGGGCCCCAGCCAGGAAGGATTCCTATTGTCTGTGGATCTACAAAAAGCATTTGATACTGTTGAGTGGCCTTATCTGCTTGAAGTGTTACGAAGATGGGGGTTTGGCCCTCATTTCATACAGTTATTAAGGAATTTGTACTCCAACCCAAGCACCCCAGTTAAGCTCCAAGGCCACTACTCAAACCCTTTCTTGATAAACAGAGGCACTAGTCAATGATTTCCCCTATCTCCTATTATCTTTGCCATAGCAATTGAAACCCTAGCCACTGCAATAAGAAACCCCCAGATATAAATGGTGTTACCTGTGGCCCATGTGTTCATAAATTAGCTTTGTTTTCAGATGATCTGCTGCTTTTTCATTACACCCCCTTAATTCTACTCCCAATATTTTTAAACTCCTTCAGGATTTTGGCAAGGTCTCAGGGTTGAGAGTTAACAAGACCAAATCTGTGGCTTTAAATATTACCACCCCAATACCTCTGATGGAGCGACTCAAAAACCACTTCGCATTTGCCTGGGACCCTTCCTTGAACCCTTATTTGGGTGTCAAATTGACAGCTAGTGTTGACCAATTATATAATGCCAATTACCTCCCCATGTATAAAAAACAAGGAGGACATATCTAGTTGGGGGTGAAGGAATCTATCCTGGTTGGGCAGAGTAATTTCTGTAAAAATTACCCTCTTACCTAGGATTTTATATTTATTCCAATCCCTACCCATCCCGATCCTGAGATCACCTCTGAAAAAATTCCAATCCCAGATAATACACAAAACTTTTGGCCACGTTCGCGGTTCGCATTCATGAAACGTCCCATCGGAAGTTTATCCATCACTAGTAGGGACCCTTCCTCATTGGAAGTTATTGGAATTTAAAAATATACCCCACACTGGTTAGGTAGTAATTTGAGGAAACAAATCTTCAGTCGAGAAACTCAAAAAAACTTTAAGCCTTTCGGGACTTAATGTGGAGTGGGATATCAACTCCTTTATTAATAACAGCTAGCTATACCGTATTTTGTTCTTGTCTACATCATGAGTTAGAATTTTAAAAACTATTTTGTATCTAAAATTATTAAATTATTTAAATACTGTTTTGTATAATTGATAAGAGTAAGTTAAACTTCTGACCATCTAAGTAATACTTTTATTGCCTATATTTCTTGCCATTTTTAGGTTTAAATAATATATATTACATATATAATTTTGTTTTTGTATAAATTGTAAATGTATATTTTAATGTAATGTTATTTTTAAATAAATATTTATTTGTATGTAAGGAACTGAAGTTTATTTATGCATGGAACCATTATTGGTTTGTTTGTTATTTTTTTCCTTACAATAATTATTAATTTATTTTTACATACATTTTCATTTTTCCATTTTTATATTTGTTTCCTGCGTTTTGTTTTATATTTTCTTATTTTTCTTATGTGTGGGCACGGTGCTTTTGAGTTGAAGGACCTGGATGTTTTGCCTTAAAGTGATTGTAAATGATCACCTTGCAAAACCCATTCAGTTTAAAATAGAATGAATGAAAGGCAAAACATTTGTGTATGAATATAATAAACACATTATAAATACCTTTTTCATTCTTTTTTATAAGTGATCACATTCCCTCTGTTCTCTCTGCTCTCAGTTGCACAAGAGCGGGAGGAGGAGAAGCAACAGTACGCTGAGCTTTCCAATGAAAGGCTGTGCAAGGAGGGTGTATCAGGACAAGTCTGATTATTGGAGGAGAGCAGGCTAAGTTTCCAGTACAGCTAGAGAGCTGACCACAGGGTGTTCTCCTGCTTAGTGTGGTCAGTTTTTTTTATAGGAACACAAAGGGACTGTCAGGAAATCCAAGGATAGATGGTACAGCAGACAAATACCAGGAATATGCAATATTGGGGTAACAAACACTTCTACTGTTACTATCGAGCAGGGGAGCAGGGTGAGGCGGAAGTGGTCAGTTTTCCCCTGCATGGGTTCACATACAGAATACGATTAGTTCCAGTAACACTTCTGCTTTAAAAAGCACACTGGTGATGCCACACAAGAGCCTCCAATCCCAGATGATTCCCCATATGGGAAAACGCATCGGGTGGAGTTACTGGTTTGACGTCAGCACGCACGGACAGGTTTACACCCATTATCATTTGCTTATCAAAACGTACTGTAAGTGCAATATTTTATTAATAAATCGTTTTAATGCAGTAAAGCATTATAAGTTCTCTTCCATGTTTTTAATCCATGCACATGCAGGAGTTGGCTGGTGGAACATACCACGGCAAATAGGAATTGGTCAAGAACAAGTGGCGGTCCTCCAGAGGGGAATATTTCTAAGCGCTTGCAATCTCCTTTGTGATATTTTTTGGTTTGGTAAGCAGTCTGTTTGCTCTTAGGAGCACAGTGGTGACACAAAAGCACTTTCATTCAAATCCTCAGCACAGAGCACATTTTTGCAATTGGATGGGCTTTATTCAGACTTAATTTTTATTTTTTATTTATTTGCTTATGAATTCATGGTTTATTAATTCTATTTTTTCACTTATGATATTTTTGCACTTTGCACTATTTATTATGCAAATTTACGTACATGATTTGCGCTATATATTTTGTTATTCAATTTATAGTGGATTTATGATATTGGAAGGTATCAAATAATATTTTTTTTATTTTTGGTTCACATGTGATATTTCTAAGAGATAGCACATTATTATTTTTATAATGTTTATATTGTAAATATAGATTGTAAGCTCTAACGAGCAGGGCCCTCTGATCCCTCCTGTATTGATTTGTATTGTAAGTGTACTGTCTGCCCTCATATTGTAAAGTGCTGCGCAAACTGTTGGCGCTATATAAATCCTGAATAATAATAATAATAATATAGTGGCTGGACATGAAGCAATTAAATGTCAGTGGATTTGTGCATTCAGGGGGTGACATAAGGGTTCTCCAATATCAACATAATGGGGAGAAGGAGTGATAGCAACTTGTGCAAGTTTTTCAGCCTATACCACAGCTGTAGAAATAGTTTTTTCTTTGGACATGTGGCCAATGTGCGATGTTTTGGAAGTATCCATGGAGATTGTTGATGGAAACAAGGTTGCTGAAGTAAGCCTCCAAGCACAGAGGAATACATATTTTTTTTTCCTGGGAGGAGGGGAAGTTCAGATCTCTCAAATTATAAGATAGTTTGACTTTGCTAGGACTGTGCAAGTTCTAGCCACCAAGGGGAGAAGAATGAGGCAGCACCCACAGGAGCAAATTGTTGGTGTGCCAGCATTGCTCTAATGGTGGGAGGGACTTAAAACTTGAACCTACTCCCCGTGTCTCCTTGTACATATAAAATATGCTCTAAATACTGTGCAAACAGCTAGAGTCTAGCAAACCTGTAAAAACCTCATCACAATCGTTTGTAAAAAAATATATACTTTTCCATTACATATTTTCTGCACACACATCCAAAGCTAACCTCCACCCCCCCCCCCCCCCCTCAACCCACAGCTTACCTCTGCACCTCTGCACCTCCCAACCACAGCTTACTTCTGCACCACTCATCCATGGCTCACCTCTTCACAGCTCACCTCTGTACCCACATCCACTGTGCACCTCTGCACCCACATCCACTGCTTTCCCCGATTTCACGACTCATTTCTGTTCATCCCTCCCTACCCTATCTAAGGTTCACTGCCCTGTCCCAGCTTACCTCTGTAGCCCGTGTTTGCCTTATTCTGCCCAGCTGTCTCCATCCTTCCAGCTCCAAAACCATCTTTTTTAGAATGTGTGGTGCATGGCTTCCAGGTTTTTCAAAATCGAACTAGTGGTGCCACGCTCCAACCTCTAAATGATATTTGACACAAATAAACAATATTATTAAAGTAGAGTAGAGTAGTCACTTTAAACATATCCTAATGTGTAATCCTTAAGGTGTTCTATTGGGTTGATGACTCTGTGCAGGCCAGTCAAATCCCTCCACCCCCAAACTCGCTCATCCACATTATATTGCCAAAAGCATTTGGCCACCCCTCCAAATCATTTGGTGGAGGGGGATTATGGTATAGGGTTGTTATTTTAGGGGTTGGGCTTGGCCCCTTAGTTCCAGTGAAGGAAACTCTTAAGGCGTTAGCATACCAAGCCATTTTGGCAGATTTCATGCTCCCAGCTTTGTGGAAAGAGTTTTGGGATGGTCCCTTCCTGTTCCAGCGTGACTGCACACCTTAACAAGATAGAACACCTTTGGGATGAGTCAGAGCAGAGACTGTGAGTCAGGTCTTCTTGTCCAACATCAGCGCCTGACCTAACAAATGCGCTTCTGGAAGAATGGTCAAACATTCCCATAGACACACTCCTAAACCTTGTGGACAGCCTTTCCAGAAGAGTTGAAGCTGGTATAGCTGCAAAGGGTGGACCAACTCAATATTGAACCCTATGGACTAAGTCTGGGATGCCATTAAAGTTCATGTGCATGTAAGGGCAGGTGTCTCAATACCTTTGGTAATATAGTGTATATGTGCAAAAAAAAAAATGTATCCGAAAAAAATTTGATTATAGTTAAATATAAATAGTAAAAATATTTATATAGTCCATTTGTGGAGTCCCAGGGGGAGGGCGTGCTGATTTCACAATGCATGTATATACGAGGAAAGAGTGGAGAAGAGCGTGGTAAAACTTGTTACTGAATATTGGATAGTGTGCTTGACTGGAAATTCATATATCATATACTGTTATTGGCTAGTGCAAAAAGCATTTTTTTTAAAAGATAAAACACTATGTATAGTAGTAGTAGATAGTAGATAGTTCCTGATTCCTTTGGGTTTAGATATTTTATGCAATATGGAATTTAGTTGAAATGTGTTACCAAAAACAAGCAATAGGATTCTGAGTTGCTGCTGCTTAAGCATGGTATCATCTTCACCATATTTCTATAGGGTTAGTGATTCCTGTTTTGGCAAAGCTAATCAATCTCTTTTCTAAAGCTATACATTAATATATTACTAACTTTAGCAGTCATTTATTACCTGTCACATCAGCCCACATTATGAAAGAATGAACTTACCGTTTAAAGCTGAACCTGTGCTTTGTTAATGTGTATATGTACTAAATAAAAAAAATAAAAAAAACATGTTTTAAATTATGTTTGGCAAACAGCAGCAATTTTAATAATGCATAAAGTAAAACATAAAACATAAAAAAATACAAAATGCATTTAAATAGCATGCCTAGAGGTGCCCTTAACCTAACTGTATTGTGTAGACATGGGCGCCGTCAATAAATTTGTTTCGTTCCGTTCCGGTTCGTGTTAGAATTAATTCGTACTTCGTATTTCGTGTCCGAAATTAAATTTCAATTTGTACGAAATACGAATTGTCGTTAGGTTCGTTAACTTGTACGAATGTTCTTTACGATGAATTTAAAGGAAAAAATATATACCTCAATATGACAATATGTCCAAATTTCGTTACTACGGAAACAACATGTGACTTGGTTGACCAATCAGAGGTTTTCTTCTGCTGCTGAGGCCTACAGGGCAGGCCCGATCATGTGACTTCCCTTTGTGGGTTAGTTAGTGTAGTGGAGCAGATCACGCGATTATTTGTCTGTGCATCTGAGCGAATATCTTTGCAATCCTTAGTTTTTCATTGTTCATTTTAGTTTATATCTGTTGTAGTTTGCAAGTGTATCATCTCTTAGTGTTTAGTTTCTGGTTTTATTTGTTTTTTGGTTGGTTTTGAGAGATCATTTTTTTTTGGCATGTGCTCATTACAAAGGGCTGTGCTGACTTCCTCACAGTCAGCACAGCACAGGGATGGTGGGAGCCCCTCATAATAAGCAGCCCCAGGAGGAAGTCAGCATAGCACAGGGATGGTGGGAGCCCCTCATAATATGCACAGCAGAGGTACAGCCCCAGGAGGAAGTCAGCATAGCACAGGGATGGTGGGAGCCCCTCATAATAAGCAGCCCCAGGAGGAAGTCAGCATAGCACAGGGATGGTGGGAGCCCCTCATAATAAGCAGCCCTAGGAGGAAGTCAGCATAGCACAGGGATGGTGGGAGCCCTTCATAATGAGCACAGCAGAGGTACAGCCCCAGGAGGAAGTCAGCATAGCACAGGGATGGTGGGAGCCCCTCATAATAAGCATAATGACTGAGCCGTCGATGCGACGACAACTGATCCGAAATCCGAAATTCGTAAACAAAAGTTCGTATTGCGTACAGAATTCGGACGCATGGCAATTCAGATTTCGGATCCTTCCAAACTTACAAATTTTGGGAAATTCGTACGAATTTGAGATTCGTACGAAACGAATCGCACATGTCTAGTATTGTGAGGCATCTGTAAGACAGGCCATACATTATGCAAATTTCTTTCCTTCAACCATGGGTTGAAAGAAAGAAAATTGCTTGATTTCTCCATCAACACAGTCAGTTTTGATGGAAGAATATCTCCCTTGGCTCTGTTCTGTTCTGCCAGCGGGGAACACGAGGAGCCCTCCCCATCAGCAGAATACAATGATCCCTGCTGGCTGCTGCTATAGCCAACAGTAGTGATCGGGTGTGAAAAAACTCCCACAGGCCAGTTGTACTGAAGTTGAACGATGGATAAACCTCAGTACAACCTCTCTGCCCATAGACAGATCAAAATGTCGATTCATCTGTGGCTGGCTGGTTTAGGAAGTACTGTATACAAGCTACTGTGGCAAAACTGACATTTACATATAAAAAAATGCAGTTAAAATTTCCTGCAAATTATATTTCTTAAGGATATCATGTCTGGGTGAATTATTTCAGAGAGATCCAAGCGTCAAGCAGTAAACTACCTTATTGCTACCATGATCAAACAAAATAGCACTGGTTTCTTCCTCTCCAGCACCAGACAAGGGTTTGCATCCTTGCTTCTGGGTCAAGACATCACCCTTCTGGCATGTCCAAACTGAAATGTCTGCATCACCACAAGCTGGAGTAATGGACTCTATGTGGAAGAAATACATGGAAGTGGCCCTTATTTAGAAGGTCAGACAGTGGCCTCTTCAGGCCTGGCAGTATCAGAAAAAGACTTTTCACTGTCCACAAGGACAATGGCATTATCTCGGGTCAGAGTAGCCTAAGGGGCTTATAGGATGAAGATAAATCCATCAATCTAGTGCAGAGTTCACTTTATCAGATGGGTGGCATGCTCATGGGCAGGATTCAGAGGTCCAGAATTTTACAGGATGTCAACCAGGTTCATATACTACAAAGAATTTTTTTGCCTATTGCAAAGTCAATCAAGCAACATTGGAGGCAGGGGACTTGACTTCAAACGCTTCAGCATTGCCCTCCTTTATAGATTGTGTTGGCGTGCTACATCCCATTCGTGTATGCTGTCATGCTTGTGTCAGGAAAACAGGAAATTGTATACTTACCTTACGGTAATTTTCCTTTCCTAATGCAAAGCATAACAGCATACAGGTCCCTCCCTTGTGGGTTTCCCATTTGAGTATAGTTACGAGAATGGCATCTGGGGGGAGGGGACTCATTTATGTATAGTTTAACCACTTTCGGACCGCCGCACGCTGATGTATGTCCCTACTTTGGGGACGGATATTGTTGTTATGGCAGCAGCTAGCTGCCATAACCCCAGTATCCCCGTGTTCGGCCTGTGCTCCGATACAAGATAAAAGTGGTCTCTGCGGCGGATTCACCACAGGATCACTTTTACCTATGGCGGGAGAGGGGCCCCCCCTCTCCCGCTGCAATCTGGTGCCCTCTGCTGCTTACCGGAGCCATCGGCAGCGGCAGAGACAATCGCATCTGTCCCCTGGACTGATATGGAGACGAGTGAGGGGAAGAGTGGCCCCCACCCATCTCCATGACACTGCAGGGTGGAAGCAACGTCATAACGTCACTTCCGCCCATAGCTCTTAAAGGGACATTTTATTTTTTTTATTTTTTTTAAATGACAATTATTTTTTATTTTTTTATTGAATTTTTACTCCAGATCTTATATTTAAGAAGTCCTGTCATGCTTTTTGTCTATTACAAGGGATGTTTACATTCATTGTAATAGGAATAAAAGTGACAATTTTTTTTTTATTAAAAGGTAAAATAAATAAGAAAAAAATAAAAATACATTTTAAACATAATTTTCTCTGGAAACTGGAACTTTTGCATGAGCCACACTTAATGACAGCCAAATGATAATCAATAATATGTTAACACGGTGCACTATTACAATTTGCTGCAAGTGTTGTTGTTGTCTGAAAATGCATTGCATTTTGAACAGTTCTTTTTCTTATCCTCATATTGTGATGATATAATTGTCCTCTAATTCCCCGGACACACGATCGGAAATTCTGCCAACAAAAGTCAGATGAGAGCTTTTGGTTGGAAAATGTGATAGTGTGTATGCTCCATCGAATTTTTTCTGGCCGAATTTCGGCCAGCAAAAGATTGAGAGCAAGTTCTCAATTTTTTCGGTCGGAAAAATTTCTGATCGGAAATTCTGTTCGTCTGCACAAATTCCGACGCATAAAATTCCTACACTTGGTCATTTGTGTGACCGTGCATATGCAAGCCAAGCTTGAACGGAATTCCTTCAGAAAAACTATCCACTTTTTTGCCAACGGAAAATCTGCTTGTGTGTACGGAGCATTAGAATGAAAACATATAATGGATACCCTTGATAGTTCTCGTATATCACAGGTTTCTGTGAAAGTCAATGGCTCATGTACAACAGGAAGGAAAATCTGTAGCCTGCATATTAAAACACAAGCGTGCTTTGCTACAAGTTTCTGTTGTGTTTAATATTGTGTCTGTTTGAATACTCTGATTAATACACAATGCAACCTTCTAGTGGGGTTGGGTATTTTTTATGAATAGATGTCATGTCAACAATTAGGTAGACTGGCTTTTTAACCTCCCTCGCAGAAATCCAGAGTCTGGCTCAGGTTGGGAATTTACTAGCCGGTAACCCCGAGCCAGACTCGGGATCGCATCGCTGGATGCAGGGGAGGACACAGTGAGAGTTACTTACCTTGTCCCCTGGATCCAGCGATGTCCTCCACGCTGTGCGAGCGAGCTGTCCTCCGCTCGATTCTCAGTGCCGAATGCCGCCGAGCTCCGTTCCCTGTGACGTTACAGCATACGGGAGCGGAGAACGGTGGCAAATTCAAAAAAGTAAAAAGACACAAAACACACACAGTACTGTAATCTTACAGATTACAGTGCTGTATTAAAAATTACACACCCCCTTTGTCCCTAGTGGTCTGTGCATTGCCCTGCATGCACTTTTATATTATAAATACAGTTTTTTCTGCCTGGAATTTGGAGATTGTCCATAGCAACCAAAACATGTCCCTTTTTCAGTCTTTTAGGATTTGATTACATTATTGAATAATTTTTATTATTCTTTATTATATTATAAACTTTATCATACCCGGGATGTCTGCTAGACTCTGGTTTGAAGAGATTTAAGAGCGTTATTCCTAAGAATTACAGGACTACAAAATAAAACGCCAGATTTCCATGCAAAATAATTGTACCGCTTTCAGCACCTAATTCCAGACTGAATCATACCGCCAGGGAGGTTAATATCAAAATAAATACAAAAGTAGATGCAAACTCGTATAATATACAGTGCCTTGAAACAGTTTTCATACCCCTTGAAATTTTCCACATTTTATCATGTTAAAACCAAAAACGTAAATGTATTTTATTGGGATTTTATGTGCTAGACCAACACAAAGTGGCACATAACTGTGAAGTGGAAGGAAAAGGATAAATGTTTTTCAAAATTTTGTACAAATAAATATCTAAAAAGTGTAACATGCATTTGTAGTCAGCCCCTTTACTCTGATACCCCTAACTAAAATCTATCGGAACCAATTTCCTTCAGAAATCCTAATTAGTAAATAAAGTCCACTTGTGTGTAATTTAAACTCAAGATAAATACAGCTGTTCTGTGAAGCCCTTAGAGGTTTGTTGGAGAACTTTAGTGAACAAATAGCATCATGAAGGCCAAGGAACACATCAGACAGGTCAGGGATACAGTTGTGGAGAAGTTTAAAGCAAGGTTAGGTTCTGAAAAAATATCCCAAGCTTTGAACAGCTAATGGAGCACTGTTCAAACCATCATCCTCAAAATAGAAAGAGTATGACACAACTGCAAACCTACCAAGACATGACCACCCACCTAAACTGACAGACATGAGAACATTAATCAGAGAGGCAGCCAAGAGGCCCCTGGTAAAAGCAGACCCAGCGTGTGTGATCTGTATCTCACCCACACAAGATTGTGAACCTCGGAACGTCACTTCCAGTATTGTGTCAAACGTCACAACTAGTTGCTGTACAGCCACGTCCCAACGTTTTTCGTCATCACGACTTACTCATGCCCAGTAAGTTGTGATAACGAAACGTGTCAGATGTGGCTATACGACAACGGATTGTGATGTTTGACGCAATACTGGAAGTGACATTCCGAGGTTCACAATCTTGTGTGGGTGAGATACAGATCACACACGCTGGGTCTGCTGTGACCATATCATGTCAGTACTTGCTGCTGTTTGAAGATTTTTTCATTTAATACATTTACCACTATGTTACTGCACTATTGGAGCACTTTGTTTTACTATATGTGGAGATTTTATGACATCGGATTCATGATTGAATATCGGTGGATGTTTAACCCTGTCAGGGTTTGATGCTGATTTGCTGAGCGTGATAGTGCAAGGCATTTTCATTTGGTGAGTGCATATTCAGAGGGGAGTGGAATCACCAAGTGCATGTGGTGTGGTGGAAGAATTCAAGATCATAATTTTGCTTGAGATATTATGTCTTATATATGGACTATTTAGTCATGGATTATAGTCATATTTATATTTATATATTTTTGTATCAGCAGTTTACCAGTCACTAACACTTGTCACTGGGGGTTATATGATTTTAGTCACTAAGCGCTACTATTTACTTGTATTTGTTTATATGCTAAATGTTTTTTTCATATACTAGTAGTAAGATCATAAGAAATAGTAATAAATGAAAATGTTTTCATTAAAATAAATTAGAACATTAGCAATATTTGTATAATGGGTTGTATATATTTGCATTTTTTTCAAATCTATGACCCACTTAGTTTCAAGACTAAAAGCTATTTTTTTCTAATCAGGAGAATGTGAGTTGTTAACTTTTCGATGTTACAGGCACCAGGAACTCAAACTTCCGGTGAGTCATAGCAGTAACTTACTCCATTTACCTCTCCCTCACTGCCTTTTATGATCACCTCATACATATTTTAAACCACAGAGTTTGAAGAGGCAGATTCTCCTGGTGGGTGTCGACTCTACTCTTTGCTGTCTTCCAAATCTACAGCCACCTCTGAAATTCTAACATTCTGAGAGTGTTGAAAGCCAAGTTCCCTGCTGTGCTGTAAGCTTCTTTTCACCAGCCCCTGCATCACTACTGTTGTAGTGATATAGAGGTTGGCTGAAGGAACCATAGTTCACAGCAGGGAATTAGGCGTCCAAGTAACTCCTACAAAAGTCAATTTCAGGGATGGCTGTAGAGCAGAGTGTGGAGTATACACCTACCAGAAAAAAATATTCTGAGTAATCTCTTTTTCCAGGGTGCTTCGATCTGACTTTTATCTCTCTATTGACCATTTGACCAGGTCACATTACCCTATTCCTCCAGCTGCAAATACACCCTAAATATGGAAACAGGTGCTCCCACAATGCTTTACCATAGGTGTTTGTGTGCAATGACAAAGCATGAAGGAGTTTTTTTTATTTCTTTCCACTTTAGAAGCTGTCAGTGTCATTACTGGAGAAGACTGACCGAGAGGAGGCGAGGAGAGTCTGGGAGAGCCAGGAGACTTCGCAGTGTGGCTCTGTTCTTCTGGATTGGGCCCCCTTTCAGCACTGTGCCATCCGTTCTTTCATTGAAAACTCAGCATTCCTGGATGGGCTGAAATAAGAACTATTGGCCTTGAATTTCCATGACAAATCCAATGACTTGTACAAGCTTCAGCAGGCACGGATACACTTTGGTCAACTCTGATTGACATCACCTACCTTTATTCTCACACGCAGAGGATTTACATATCCTATATTTACACATTTGCCCCTATGTATGTTTTATCTAGCTGAATATATATATATATATATATATATATATATATATATATATATTTATATTCCCCACACTCACCACTGTTTGATTTCACTTTTGCGCGAAATTATTTATATATATTTTTTAACTTGTTCTTGAAATCTACTACCTGTAATGTAAAATCAGTTCACTCCCCCTTCCCCTCTTACCCCCAAGACAGAGTATGTAAAACTTGGATGTAGTGTTCTTTCCCTGCTTTTGGCTGTACCAGACAATTTTTCATTTTTGTTATCCATGACTGTGCAGATCATATACAGGCCCCACAGAGATGAAGGGGAGAGACATATGTGGCAGAAAGAGGGGGTTGATGGGACTTATCGAAAACATTATATAAAGACATACCTCAAAGCACAAGCTACCAAAAGATTGAGAATATTTTTCTTTAAGCCAGTTGGTCTCATCTTGGTCATATCTCAAACCAAGCAAATCAATATGCTCATCAATAGCAAAACAGCCTTTTTAATTCAGCAGTGCTGAAGAGTCAAAGTTACGGCACATGCTAATGTCTATTGGCTTCAGAAACGATAACAGATAAAAAAAAAAGAAAACAGCCTGGAATGCAATTAGACTAAGCTATTATACCACCACATGGCAGCCCTGTTCTTAAGATATGTATTTTATTAGAGAATAAGGAATTCTCTGAGGAATTGCAAAGTACTGAAACCAAGTTAGAAGGAAAAAGAAATTGAGCCAAGTATTTCACATGGGTATTAATAAAGTTAGTTACATTCTGCAAAGGAGATTTCTAGGATTCAATTTTCATTCAGTTCATTAATACCAAACAAGGGAAGAAGGAAATGATCAAGTTATTTTTATTTTTTTTCCGAGATAAAATAATTGATGAGCGGAAGTCTCTTAATAGTTCAGCATCTGGAGCTGTATAATTTAATCTCTGATGTTGGTCTCATGCAATGGTATGCACTGTTTAATGAAACTCTACAACTGCTAAGAAATATCTCAGTCAATGATTGTCATGTGAATGTTTTACAAATCCAGTGGGGGCACTCTGGTTTATGTAAGAGTCAGTGTATAGTAATAAATAGTTTCATGGGGGGAAGCTAAAAATACCTGTTAAATGTATTATTTACTATTTAGTAATAAATATGCACTGCAGGAATTAATATACTAAATAAAGGATACAATTTGATTTATCGCAGTTACAGATGAACTCGTTACCGGCAACTGGATATGTTTTAAAGAAGCTTTTTAATCAGGCTCTGTTCCCAATATAAATAATACAGCAAATACTGTAATCGGCTCCATTCCCAAAAGCAGATGGCAGAATTTAGGTGTTTTCCCATATACCGCATGCAATCCTAAAAAAGTCAGTTCACTATTGCTTTATGTAATATGTATCGCATAAAGCAAAAAACCTTGGTACATACCACAAAACAGGAGTGATAGTTAATTCACAAAAAGAAAAAAAAAATGCATGGTGTAAATAAGTAGTTGTCCTGCAACATTTAACCACTTCAGCCCCGGAAGGATTTACCCCCTTAAAGACCAGGCCATTTTTTGTGATACGGCACTGCATCGCTTTAACTGAAAATTGTGTGGTCGTGCGACGTTCTACCCAAACAAAATAGATGTCCTTTTTTTCCCATAAATGGACATTTCTTTTGGTGGTATTTGATCACCTCTGCAGTTTTTATTTTTTGTGCTATAAACAAAAAAAGACTGTCAATTTTGAAAAAAAAAACAATATTTTTTTTACTTTCTGCTATAATTCATATCCAAAAAAAATATATAAAGAAAACAAACGTATTTATCAGTTTAGGCCCAGATGTTTTGGAACTACATTTCCCATGATGCTCAACTACACTGCAGAGTGCATGAGCATCATGGGAAATGTAGTTCCAAAACATATGGAGTGCCAAGGTTCACCATCCCTGGTTTAGGCCAATAAGTATTCTGCTACATTTTTTTCGTTAAAAAAATAGCAATAAGTGTATGTTGAATTGCACAGAAGTTATCGCGTCTACAAAATGGGGGAAAGATTTAGGGACTTTTTTTTATTGTTTTTACTAGTAATGGTGCGGATCAGTGATTTTTAGTGGGACTGCGACATTGCATCGGACAAATCTGACCCTAAGATCTGGTTTACATTGGTGCGATTTGACAATGGATCTACACTGGGGGACATTGTTTTGTATTTTATTTTTTTAAAGGACTTGTTAAAAACTGCCTCCTGTGTTTTTTTACACTCCACTTCATTTTCAGGTGAATGAGTAAGGGTATCATATACCCCTACTCATTCACATGGGGGGAAGAATCTGATAAGCCCCCTGCCCACAGACCCCCACAACCAATGGCCAGGATTGTGGAGAAGAGGCCCTTGTCCCCATCAACATGAGGGGGAGGTGCTTTGGGGGGCATATAGCCTGGTATGGTTTTTGCTCCCCCCCTTTCCTGACCTACCAGGCTGTTTGCTCAGATAAGGGTCTGGTATGGATTTTGGGGGGACTCAATGCCATTTTTTTAAACTTTGGCTTGGAGGTTTCCCCAAAATCCATACCAGACCTAAAGGGGGGGCCTACGCTGTTTCCTTAACTTTTCATTGTCGGCAATTCTTTTTTTTTTACATTCAGCAGTCAGTGGGGAACCCCGCTGACAGGTAATGACTCATCGGTTATTAACCACTTCAGTCCCGGAAGATTTGGCTGCTCAATGACCAGAGCATTTTTTGCGATACGGCACTGCATCGCTTTAATTGACAATTATGCGGTTGTGCAAAGTTGCATGACCGTAATTTATTTTTTATTTTTTGGTGAATGGAAAAAAAATGTAAGCAGTATCTTACGTGGATGCGGTTAGATACCGCTTTGTGAATGAAGTCCAATGTTGCAGATAAATATATTTGCTCGAAATGTCCAAACAACACAATGCAGCACAATGTTTTTAGTCATCTTAAATTAAACTATATTAGTTTTATTTATAGGAGAAATCTACTTTTCTTCTTTATAGTTTCTAAGTTTTATTTCTAGTTATATTTTAATATTTTACTAATCATTTTTGATTTGCATGAATTTTATTTCAAACAGGTCTGTGGTGAATAACAACATTTAGGAATACAGAGAATATATCATCTATGAATTGCATGGTTCTCTGTTGATATAAATATTTATGCATCTATTCTGAAGAATCAATGGATCACCCCACCCTATTGCTATTATTCATTTAGAGGGGCAGTTCTTTTTTAGAATCACGTTTCTTAATCTTTTTGATGTGATGTAAAGACCCCTTATGAACTCTTATAAAATGCTTTTTGTTAGTTACCAAAAGAGTTGCACTACACTAAACCTTTAACTTCTTCCAGACCACCCCACCTACATTTACTGCAGCAGAGTGGCCCTTCATCGTGAAATCATGAATCTGTACGTGACATCAGTTGTCGGGTCTGGGGAGCGAGCGCGCGCCACCGACAATCCACTCCCACTGTGATTGGACACAGTGGGAGCCAATCAAGCAGACAGAACAGTGGTCTACCAATGTAAACAAAGCAGATTTGATCACACTTGTGTCAGAGGGGAAGACGGAGATCTTGTGTTTCTGGTAAGCAGGAACATGGATCTCTGTCTTCCCCCAGTCAAAGAACCTCCCCCACAGTTGGAAAGCACTCCCAGAGAACACATTTAACCTTTTGATCTCCCCTCCTGTTAACCCCTTCAATGCCAGTTTCATTAGCACAGTGACAGTGCATTTTTTTAGCACTGATCATTGTATTGGTGTCACTGGTCCCCAAAAAGTGTCAGTGTGTCCAATTTGCCTGCCGCAAAGTCAAAGTCCCACTAAAAATTGCCACCGTTACTAGTAAAATGAATTTAAACAAATTTAAACAATTTAAATTCTATAAATATGCCCCATAGTTTATAGACACTATAACTATATATATATATATTCTTTTTTTATTTTTTATTTTTTTTCAAAATGTACATCTTGTATTTTTGTTTATAGCGCAAAAAATAAAAACCACAGAGGTGATCAAATACCACCAAAAGAAAGCTCTATTTGAGGGGGGGGGGGGGGGGATACAGTGGATACAGTGTAGCACAATAACACAATTGTCAGTAATGCAATGTTGTATTGCAAAAAATGGGCTGGTCAGGAAGGGGGAGCCAGTATAAAGGAAGTGGTTAAGCTAAAACATTTAAAAGTTTAACATGTTTTTGTATGTTAGTTCTTTGTGGTTCACATAAGGAGATTGTGGCAGGGGTGTGACTTTTGTTTTATGTTATACAGTATGTGTCTCCAGCTCAGAAATTTGGGAGGTAAGCCATTTCATTCACATCTAAGCATGCCAAGTTCAAGTACTGTATGTGAAGCAAAAAGTTATCCTGTAATCTGTACACCTTCTGAGAAATTGCCAATAGTATCCATTCATTACATATGTGTTAACATTAGGCATTTTAACTATGTATCAATTCAGCCAATCTGGCTTTGCAGAATCCAAATATAAGGCTGCAAGAGATTATTTTTTTCAAATCTTCTCTGTTGAGAGTATTCCCAGTGCACTCCTGTGATCTGTTTCATCAAGTTCAAATATCCTATGAGCCACTAAAGCCTAGTACACAATGCTAGATTCTTTTTGTTCCACCCAGCAGGCTGAACAAAAGAAAAAAAAATGACAGCTCAGGTCGGAGCAGCTGTACTATCTATGCAATGTTAGAACACAATAGAACAGCAGGGGAGATCGCTATACTAACTGGGGAATGCCCCCTCTGCCAGAACATTCTAGTTAGCGCTCTCAGCCATTACATCGCATACTAGCACTTTATGCAAGATTTACCTTAAAACGAAGCCCTCTAGCGGTGTGCTGTCACCGCAGCAGGGCTTCAATCTTCCCTCTGTCTTCATTCGGAGTCTGTGGCCTCCAGCTACATGAGTGGCTGAGGCTGCAATGACGTCACCACCACGCATGCACGTGTGAGCCTTGGCAATGGCGTGGAGCTCTGAAGGTCTGACAAGGTATGTTGGATCTTCACAGCTCATGGACCGGTGACGTCACCGGTTGCATGCATTATGAATATCTCCTAAACAGTGCAAGTTTAGGAGATATTCATTGTACCTACAGGTAAGCCTTGTTATATGCTTATCTGAAGGTACAACATTAAAAACTCAGTTTACTACCACTACCAAGGAAGCGTCACATCCAATGCCTTCCTATCCTCTGCTAGAGACACTGAAATTAATTGCTTAGAGCTGCCTGTATTGAATGTGACTGTGATCAACAAATAACTGATATCAACTACTACATGTCAATTCTTAGGCTAAGCATATTTTATTGGACACTTTCTAATTCTTCCTTAGCTAACCTTTGTATTTAGTAGTATGTTTATTCTTAACCACTTCCCGCCTATAACAGATTGACGTCCAGGAAGTGGTTCTGTTATCCTGACTGGGCATCATATGATGTCCAGCACTATAATATTCCGGCACGCGCGTGGGGGTGTGAGGCGATCATGAGTGCGGCGTGTCAGTCTGACATGCCACATCTCCAATCCTGATAAGAAACCTCTGACAGAGGCTTCCTACCACGTGATTAGCTGTGACCAATCACAGTTGATCTTCGCGAGAACCGGCATTCCTCGGTTTACGCTGACAGGGAGAGCCGATCGGTGGCTCTCCCTGTCAGAGGGGGGTCTGTGCTGATAATCAGCACACTGATTATCAGCACAGCCCCCATCAAATGTATTCATAAGCTGCCAATCAGTACGCAGTCAGTGCCCCATCATAACCCCCTGCCAGTGCCCAATAAAGTGCCAATCAGTTCCCATCACAGTGCAAATCAGTGCCCACAATAGTGCCAATCAGTGTTCGTCCCAGTGCCAATGAGTGCCCAGCATTAACACCTGGCAGTACCTGCCCAATCAGTGCTGCCCATCAGTGCCATCTATTAGTGTCCATCAATGCCACCTGTCAGTGCCCATCGGTGCTGCCTGTCAGTGCCCATCAGTGCTGCATATCAGTGCCACCTATCAGTGCCCATCAGTTCTACATATCAGTGCCTCCTCATCAGTGCCAATTGGTGCTGCCTCATCAGTGTCCATCAGTGCCAACTCATCAGTCCCCATCAGTTGAAGGAGAAAACAACATTTTATAACAGAAACAACTAAAAACTTTTTTTTTTAGTTTGTTTAGCAAAAAATAAAAATCGCAGAGGTGAGCAAACACCACCAAAAGAAAGCTCTATTCGTAGAAAGAAAATTTAGTTTGGGTACAGTGTTGTATGACCGCGCAATTGTCATTCAAAGCTCAAAATTGTCCTGGGCAGGAAGGAGCGAAAGTGCCTGGTATTGAAGTGGTTAAGAAAACTGTAATTTCTTTTTCAGTGTTTAATTGTGTAGTAGCTTTCTAAGTTCACTATAATTGGTTGATCCATGGCATCATGGCCATTTACAAACTATGGCTAATGTAAAGAAAAATGTTCTTATATCAGTTTATAAACTTCCTTAAATGCACATAGCCCAGAGCAGTGACATTAACGTCTTCTAAGCCCCTGTACACACGGTCAGAGATTCTGCCAACCAAATCCGTCGGATTTTGTCCGTCAGATTTAGTCTGACGGATTGTGTCCGAAAATGTTGCATACACGCGGTCGCACTAAGTTGTCGAAAAATCAGATCTTTCAGAACGTGATGACGTAATTTCGTTACGATGGGACTAGATTCAGGCTAGTAGCCAATAGCTTTGATGTAGGAATTTGATCTGAGCATGCGTGGCACTTGGTCCGATCAAAATTCTCTACACATGATCGGATTACGTCCGACTGGCCCAGTTGGTAGGGAAATATTTCCAACATGTTGGAAAATTGGGTCCGACGGAGATTCGTACGGAATCAGTCCGATGCATACCATACACAGTCGGATTATCTGCAGACACGGTCCGATAAGACGCATTCCGACGGATTCTCCGACCGTGTGTACGCAGCATAAGACCAGCACTTTTTTTAGCCACTTAAGCCCCAGACCATTTTGCTGGCTTAAGACCAGAGCACTTTTTGCGAATTGGCACTGTGTCGCTTTAACTTACAATTGCGCAGTCGTGCCAAACAAAATTGACGTCCTCTTTTTCCCACAAATAGAGCTTTCTTTTGGTGGTATTTGATCACCTTTGCGGTTTTTATTTTTGCGCTATAAACAAAAAATTTTGAAAAAAAAGCATTATTTTTTACTTTTTGCTATAATAAATATCCCCCCAAAATATATAAAAAAACATTTTTTCCTCAGTTTAGGCCAATATGTATTCTTCTACATATTTTTGGTAAAAAAAAAAAAATCGCATGGTTTGGCAAAAGTTTGGCAAAAGTTATAGCATTTACAAAATAGGGGATAGTTTTATGGCATTTTAATTAATATTTTTTTTTTTACTAGTAAATGGCGGTGAGCAGTGATTTTTATTGTGACTGCGACATTATGGCTGACACATCAGACATTTTTGACACATTTTTGGGACCATTGTCATTTATACAGCAATCAGTGCTATACAAATGTACTGATTCCTGTGTAAATGACACTGGCAGTGAAGGGGTTAACCAGGTGGTGGCAGTGTAGGGGTTAAGTGTGTCCTAGGGGAGCGTTTCTAACTTTGGGGGGCGTGGCTGTGATTTACAGATCACTGATCTCTGCTCCAATCACAGGGAGCAGAGATCAGTGTCACTTGTCGCTAGGCAAAACGGGGAGATGCTGTGTACATCAGCATCTCCCCGTTCTCCCTCCCCGTGAGATGATCGTGGGTATCCCCACAGCGATTGAGTCTGTGGGACCCACAGTTGGACTCAAAGGGGGTCCCGAACGGCATGTGCGTGCACCGCCGGCGGCATGCATGGAGGCAATTTTAAATGGACATACCTGTATGCCAATTTGCCTGTCCGTGCCATTCTGCGATGTACATCGTCGTGTGCTGGTCGGGAATCGGTTAAATGTTACTTTACAGCTACAACTATAATAAATTACAAATCTATTAATAATATCACTGAACACCCTGGCCAAGATCCAATTCTCAAACCAGAAAGAATACTAACATCTGTCTAACATCTTCTTCCTCTGGAGAATTTTTATCCAAAATTTGCCCCAGTCTTGGTGGCATATACATCACATTCCAGACTATTCCCTGGGCTAGCTAAGGCTGTTTTTGCATACTATTTTTTAAATATTTTGTGTTTCTCGGTCTGTTAGCAGCACTAAGCTTATATATTATTTAGATGTTTGCATTGGCAGTAGTACCTTTCCATGGATCCTGCCAATTTTATCAAAGGGAACGTCAGGGAGAAAAAGGAAAGGAGGTTGCCAATGAAAAAGGGCTACAAAAATAGTAGATGGCTATGAGCCAAGGGAAGATTTTATGAAAATGAAGCAATCACTAGACATGTGCATTCGTTTTCGTCCGAACCTGAAAACCGAAAGATCCGGCATAAACAAATGCTTTTTTTTTGTTTTTGTTGTGACAACAGTTTGATATAGATAGGAGATTCGACATGACGCTGACAATAGCAATCTGTATCCATCGAACCTGTGGTCGAATGTGCCTAACCTTAGCTCTATTAGTCCAAGATTATTCTACATAGAGAGAAAAGATTCAACAGAGAGAAAAGATTTGACATAATTACAAACAATAGCAAAAAAAGGTTGAATGTGCCTAACCTAACTCTATTAGTCCAGGATTATTTGACATAGAGAGAAAAGATACGACATAAAGATTAAACGAAGCCGCGAGTGGACATTTATGGTAAAATGCTCTGCCTATAGGCTATAGAAGAATTCTAATGTTGGTTGACTAGTAATACTAATTAATAAATATAATTATTACTAGTGTCATGCAACATTAGAATTGTACTATACTGTAGCTTGTAGGCAGAACATTTGACCAGAAATGTATGATTGTGGCGTCGTACAGTTTGCTTCTCCATCAAATCTTGTTAGAACATTCGACAGACACCATAAGCCTTCAATGACAGATTCAACATTCATTATTTCGGATTTTTGGACACATGCATTTTTTAACGAAACAAAATAAATAAAAACAAATTTTGGGCGTAACTAAATACATTTATTTTTCAGATGAAAACAAAATTCCAAAATGAAATATTTCAGTGTGCACATGTCTAGCAATCACCAAAACAATATATGTTTAAGGAATTTGAGGTTGTTAATGATGAAGAATACAGCATTTCAAAATAAATAAATACCGGTACTATTTAATTGTGACCAGTCACTAGAAGAGAAAACAGTTGCTGCACATTACGCTTTGTTTTATTTAATATGCCGTCCCTGTAAAATGTTGAAGGGCTCTTTAAGGCAAATGGCCAGTGGGGCAGTGCTGACAACCTGAATTGTAACAATACACTCAGACAGGGCTGAACACATTTTTAACTTGGGGTGCAGAGTTAACACACAGTTCTGCCTTTCAAACTTACCTATTGAGTTCAATTAGGCTGCACTGCAACCGCAAGTCAAATGCTCGGCTTTCAAATAAATTAATTTAATTAAATAAAATAAAAAATAATAAAAAAAGGAACTGGTGTACACCTCCTGAATACCTGTCAGGTGCTACTATCCTGCCCCCTGAAAATAAATCACCTCAGATCTCTTTTCATATTGCAGTAGGCAGCACACAAGGTTTGCTGTTTTTATCTGAATCATTTTAATGATTATGTATATTTTAGGGCCTATTTCCACCTTAGCAGCAGTGCTGGGACAAGGTCATCTAGCGTCCAGGGCAAAGATGCCAAACTGCACACCCCCTTCCCTTAGGGTTAGGGTCAGGGTGCCCCCATCCCTACAATAAACCACTGTGCCCTGGGCAGCCTTCCCTCCTGCCCACTCCTTGTCCCAGCTCTGCTTGGCAGTAATGTGCATCAATCTGTGTTTCACCACATGCTACCACAATGCATTTTAACTCACGATCATTAGGGCATTCTGAATGGAATCCCCATCAAACTCTCATCAGCATTGCTCAAAGTACGTGTTTTTAGCATATCACAATGCACAGGTGCAAACCAGTAAATTTTTTAGGGCCCATTCACACCTTCTCATTCTGGTGCATTGTGTTGCACCAAGGTAGCCTATACATTTGATATAGCTGCCAAAGCACCAGTGTGAACAAGCACCATGTTTTCCAAGGCAATGCACCACAACATACGACAGTGCATTACCATTACCATGAATTGCAGCCCAGCACACTAACATGTGTATGGTGCATTGTAGTGGTGCTTATATAATGGAGCATTACAACACTGCATGGAAACTAACTGGTCATATTGAATAATAAAGCAACGTGCCATTACTCACAATATTGTGTTGAGTTAATGCGCTAACACAAACCTATGTCTAAATGGACCCACACAGTTGTTAGATAAGAAGGGATAAGGGACATTAAAAGTTTGCATTTTGTCAAAATGATATAGAGTGAATGGAGAAGATAAACTTAAGTTGGTTTTGGTGGGTTTTAAAGCATGTAATGGGCTTTAAATGAAGGTTAAAAAACTCCTGCTCTTGTGGAAAAAAACAATCTTGCATTCACCTCATTTTCCCTTTTTTTTTCATAGAAAGAAAAAAAACTTTATATAACAAAGTAACAGTACACAAGTAGCTATCAAATACACATACACAAGAAAAAAAAATTACAAAGACCACTAAAATCACACTTTAATTTGCTATAATGAGGTCTTTAAATTATGAATTTAACTCACTCTTGCCATTTTCACTATTTGTTTCACAGTACACTTTGCCACATTTATAACAGCAGTATTTTATAGATTACTGAATCAAAATCAAAGCAACACTGAGCTAAAGCCATTGTTTTCCATGCATTCAGCTTTTTTTATGCCAAGAACTGTAATATCACTTTTAGATTTATTTTTTATTTTTTTAAGGTGGCAAGTCCATTCACTGACTTTGAAGGTCGAATAGAAATTGGGACTCTAAAAGCAAAAACCCTATTAATTGCATCATAACTTGCAAATAAAATGGCATTTGCAGTTATAAGTAACTTGAAAAGCTGATGTCTTCTGGAATTTGTTTCTGTGTCTATTTAGTAGGGATACTCCTTCGGTCTGACCAGGACACTTTGATCTCCTTGCACATGTCATATGATAGAAGACTCCAAATTCTCTGTGTCTAACATAGACTGACTGAGAACATCTTCTTCAAGCTGGGACAGTAATTGATATATTGTATCACAATCCCAGCTGGAGCACTATCATTTGCTTGAAGAAGATTCTCAGTATGCAGAACTGGATACCTTGTACATGACATCCAGCTGGAGTCAGATCCTACAGTTATTACAAAATACACAGTGCTTATTAACATCATTTGCCATTATTGTTTTGATTGATTGTTGTGCCAAGGCTATCATTTTCAAGTTGAATTTAACAACATTAACCATTAAAAGACTATTGTATGCTTTGATACAAATATCTCTGGGTCTATGTACTAGCAGTGCAAACAATAAAGTGTAGAAAACCAATGCAGCAAATATAACATAAGCTTTTATTATTTTACTCCATCCAGTCCAATAAAGTATGATTTCCAAACTTATACTTTGAGTTACTGCATTCTGTGTTTTATTTTTGTTAAAGTGCTTTTCTTCTTATGCCAATGTGCCTAATTATCTAATAGAATCAAATACTGGTACTAGTTCTCTATAAATAAAAAAGAAAATAAAAATCACATGGCAAATGCTACTTACGTGTAGCTACATTTATAAATTATATACGCTACCCACCAAGCATGCATATAAAGTTAAAGGCATAAACATAATCAATCCTTTTTTAAGTTATTAACCTATTAATCAGAAATAACTTAATAGGATTATTAATTACAGAAATTAAGGTGTTTTGAGTGGTGGATGCTAACTAAGGATGAGTAAAAGCGCCAGTTTTGCAAAATTGGCCATTTTGGACCACTGGTCTAATCTGCAGATCCAGTGATCCATGGGGCCAGTAGTTATGCAAGAAGCAGTGACTATCTTGTTGGGCTCCCAAAGAATGAACTTCTCCAGAGAAGCTCACAAAGCAGGCCTTACGAACAAAGAGCAACAATTACGTCAGGACTCCTGTTAAAAAAAAAAAAAAAAAAAAAAAAAAGAACAGGCATATTTCCACAAAAGTTTTATAAAGCTATGTCTTACAAGGACAAAGGATGAAACTAGGACTGAAGTGCTACAAAAAATAATACCTTTCCAGAACAATAGACAAAGTGGATCATACAGAAACAAACCACAATTTAGAGCCCAATGTATGTAAGTCTACTTTCCTAAAACCCCATTCTTTATATATTCAACTTGCCAACATATCAATGATAAAAAAGTTAAGTCACATTGCTATGCAACAGCTTAATTGCAAATTAGAGAAACCATCACAAAATGGTTGTCGGTTTATCCCCTGACTCCAACTCTCAACACTACAACACACAGAACTTTACATTGATGGTCAGTGGTATAAACTGCAACCCTGTTAGAGCTTTACGGACACAGTAACTCACTTTTCTTCTTTTTGAGGGGTTTTCTTCCAAAGTTAGGAAGTTCAACAAAACAAAATCAACAGCTTTTCCTTGCAGGGGTTTTTTAACATTCAGCCTTCTGGCTTACACATGCAGCACTGCTTCTCTGGCCTCATCCTTTAAGCCATTTTGTTTATGTCTCCAGACAATCTTCTCAAAAACTCTATGCATACAACTTGTAGCCCCTTTCATGTGTGTATGCATATATATATACACACATACATACACACACACACTGTATATATTTGAAATGTATTAACCCTATGTTCTGACTGCCTATCACAGTCCTTGAAACCATATACAATCCCAAAAAGAACCGTTTTTTAAAGTAGACACCCCAAAATATTTAGTAAGGCTCCTTTCATACTAGCAGAGTCTGCCAGCAGATCCACCTGTTAAGCAGGGGTTCTCCCTGCTGATCCCTGCTAAGCAAGCAGATGATGGCTCCATGTCAGTTCCATTAATGCAGAGCAGACACAGCCCACTGTCTCCTATGGGCTGCCGGATGGAAATGGACCATTTTCATGGGACTGTCATTCGATCTGGATAGGGAACGGATCATCATTACCTTTTTTTTAGCAGACAGGATTGGATCAGATGTCAGTGGGTGTCAATGGGTAAATGTCTATTGACATCCACCTTTCAATAGAGATCAGTGGATCACTGGCAGGCGGACCTGGTCGGTCCATCTGAGAGTTTTGTAGTTCTAATTTTTGTGCCACAAATTCTTGTAATATGAAGAAGGCAAATGAAAATGTATTTTTTGGCACAAAGTTGTTAATTAATGAGATATTTTTCCCACACAGCATGCACATTCTTCTACTTCTCTTGAGTATGGAGATAATGCATAGAGCAAAACAAATAATGCATTTGTTTTGTTAGCTTCTGTGGCAGTGAAACCCTTTGCTGTTTTTTTTTGTATTGTTTTTATTTATTTTCTGATTTAATTGTCCATTCTAGTAGCTACCCCATCCAAAGTGTTTTTTTTTTTTTTTTCATTAAGGCTCGGTTCACATATGTACGTGAATTGGACGCATTTTGAACTGCATCTGAATTGCATAACATGTGAACATAGACCGGCTTTTAACGGAGCTGGTTCACATATATGCGGGGTGGTTGCAGTGCAAATTAAAAAGGATCAAGTGCATTTTTCAGTCTGGTTCAGGTGCGATTTCAGTGTCAAATTTTCACCTGAATTGCACCTGAACTGCTGAATGGAAACTGCACTGGACTCTGCACCGAAACCGGACCCGCATATGTGTGAACCCAGCCTTACTTTGGGGGTGTATGTTTAATTTTATATTGATACAGCATGTATTTATTTACTTACTTTGCTAAAAGTCTTTACCTAAAAAAAAATGACTTTGGTTTCAGTTTGGTATTTTGTAACTTTTATTACTTTTGTGCGTATTTTATTTTGATAGGATCTTGTTTTTAATTTGGGGTGTTTAAAGTGCTACTGTTTATTAACCACCTCAATACTGAGCACTTTCACGCCCTTCCTGCCCAGGCCAATTTTCAGCTTTCAGTGCTGTCACATTTTGAATGACAATTGCGCAGTCACACAACACTGCACCCAAATGATTTTTTTATTATTTTGTTCCCACAAATAGAGCTTTATTTTGGGGGCATTTAATCGCTGTTGTTTTTTTTTATTTTTTGCTAAAAAAAAAAAAAAAAAAAGAAAAGAAAAAAGCGCGAAAAATTTGGACATTTTTTTTCTTAGTTTCTGTCAGAAAATGTTGTAAACAAGTAATTTTTCTCCTCCACTGATGTACGCCGATGAGGCTGCACTGATGGGTTGGCACTGATGAAGAGGTACTAATATGCAACACTGACAGGCACTGATGGGCGGCACTGATATGCAGCACTGATCAGCACTGATAGGCAGCATTGGTGGGCACTGATAGGTGGCACAGATCTGCTGCACTGATGGGGACTTAAAGGCAGCACTGACTTGCATCACTGATGGGCACAGATTGGCCTCACCAATGGGCACAATTTGACATCACTGATGGGCACAGACTGGTGTCACTGATGGTTACAGGTTGGCATCACTGATGGGCACAGAGTGCTGCACTGTAATCAGGGCACTGATGATCAGTGCCCTGATTACCTATACAAGTCTCCCCTATGAGTAAATACCACTGCTTGGCTCTCTTCTTCTCACACTCTGTCAGTGTGAGGCGAGGAGAGCTGATAAAGGGCATCTCCTTGTTTACATTCGATCAGCTGTGATTGGACACAGTTGATTACATGGGTAAAGAGCCACGGCTATGACTCTTTATCAAGATCAGGGTCGTACCATGTCCCAGGGATGCAGCACAGCCATGATTGCCACAATGAGCTCCCCAGCGGGCACCCAATCACAGCGAGACTGGATGAGGTAATACGACATCGGCCCAGAACAAGAGATAATCCTGCCTGCTGTGATTTGTCTATATAGTGGGTGGGTGGTAGTTAATATTTGTTTGCCACATGCAACTGCATCTTTTGAAAGAAAAAAAGGAACCTAAATCTCCTCACATTATATCACTCATATTCCCCAAACTCTCCTATCACCATAAATAAAATAAAAGTTAGGCATACACTAGTTAGGTAGTTTTGGGCCATTGTGCTCTACTTTGAATGGGATGATAAGTAGTAATGGACGAACTTCCGACGGGACGTTTTGCGAATGCGGACCGCAAACGCGGCCGATAGTTCGTGAACCGTAACTTTTGCGGTGGGCCCCACCATTGACTTCAATGGGAGGCGAACTTTGCAAACCTACAGGTCAAATTTGCAGCCACAAAATAATGAATAGCTGTGCAAACAAAGTCCCACCACATGGCCAATGACATAACACATGTATGAGGTGAATCTGGGATCGACAACTACAAGCATTCTTTTTTTATATGTGAAATTGTTGTGACATTTCAGGACTGTGGAGCGCATAAAGGCAATGGAGGAGAGGGAAGGTCAGGGTAGGCAAAGAAGAGGGTGCAGGAGATGATCACCAGCAGTGTGACATACAGCAATGACACCTGCACCGTGATAGAGTCATCTGACACCAGCACCGTGATAGAGAGCACTGACATCAGCAGCGTGACATACAGCAATGACACCTGCACCGTGATAGAGTGATCTGACAACAGCACTATGATAGAGAGCACTGACATCAGCAGCGTGACATAAAGCACTAACACCAGCACCGTGACATACAGCACTGACAGCAGCACCGTGATAGAGAGCACTGACATCAGCAGCGTGACATACAGCAATGACACCTGCACCGTGATAGAGTGATCTGACAACAGCACCGTGATAGAGAGCACTGACATCAGCAGCATGACATAAAGCACTAACACCAGCACTGTGATATACAGCACTGACAGCAGCACCGTGATAGAGAGCACTGACATCAGCAGCGTGACATACAGCAATGACACCTGCACCGTGATAGAGTGATGATAAAGCATGTCTGGAACGACGCAGTAAATTATCAGATGATTCTGTAAGAAAAATATCTTATTCCAGGTGTGCCTTCTCTAAATTATTTTTAGTAGTTGGATTAGGATTGCTTTGGAAAGCTAAGAAAAAGGAGTTAAATTGTGTTTCTAATTTACGTGCAAGATTTCTGCGTTCTCTATTGAGTATTCCATACTGCTGCTGAAGTGTTCCCTTCAAGACCAGTTTATGTGCTTCCCACAATGTTATTGGTGAAATTTCTGGGCTTTTCTTGAATGTTAAATATTCTTTCAGAGCATGTTCAATTTTGTGGCAATATAAAGGGTTTTTAAGTAATATCTCTGGTAAATACCATGTTTTACCTTGTGCTTTAGGTATGGTTAATGCAATCGTTTTTAGGACTGCATTATAGTCAGACCATGGGATGGGGATTATATTTGATGAGAGAATCTCAGGTATCATTCCTATGGTTAGGAAAATGTGGTCAATATGACTGAATGTTTGGTGAGGGTGTGAAAAGTAGGTGTGATTTCTTTTTGTTGGATTATTCTCTCTCCATGAATCAATTAAATTGTGTTTGGAAAGGAGTTGAGAGAGATATATTTTAGAGTGGTTATGGGGTGGAGTATATGGTGTTTTGTCCAGAAATGGTAGGATAATCTGGTTGGAATCGCCACATACAATGATTGTTCCCAGTCTATGTGCATTAACTACTTGTAATAGATGTGTTAAGAATGGAATTGGCTGTTTGTTAGGTGCATAATAAGAAACCACTTTACGTTACTTCTGTGTCCAAAATGTGTCCAGTAAGGATTATGCCGCGTACACACGAGCGGACTTTTCAACGTCCAAAGTCCGACGGACTGAGTCCGTCAGACTATTCGATCGTGTGTGGGCTGCAACGGACTTTTGACTCGCCAAAGTCCGAAGGACTTTAGAATATGGAACATGCTTCAAATTTTCCCGACGGAACTCCGCCGGACCCGGGTCCCTTCGAAAACTCCGCTCGTGTGTATGCTATTCCGACGGACTAAAACCGACGCTAGGGCAGCTATTGGCTACTGGCTATGAACTTCCGTATTCGAATACAGTCGTACGTCATCACGTTCGAATCCGTCGGAGTTTAGTGTGATTGTGTGTGGCCAAGTCCGCTCCGCCGAAAAGTCCGTCAGAACTCCGTCGGAACTCCGGCAGAACTCCGACGGAACTCCTTCGGAAGTCTGTCGGACATAAGTCCTCTCGTGTGTACGGGGCTTTAGATATCTTCCTTCCAGATCCTTAATTTCTGAATGAATTGTGAATGGAGTGGACCGGTGGAAAGCCATAATGCCGCGTACACACGAGCGGACTTTTCAACGTCCAAAGTCCGACGGACTGAGTCCGTCAGACTATTCGATCGTGTGTGGGCTGCAACGGACTTTTGACTCGCCAAAGTCCGAAGGACTTTAGAATATGGAACATGCTTCAAATTTTCCCGACGGAACTCCGCCGGACCCGGGTCCCTTCGAAAACTCCGCTCGTGTGTATGCTATTCCGACGGACTAAAACCGACGCTAGGGCAGCTATTGGCTACTGGCTATGAACTTCCGTATTCGAATCCAGTCGTACGTCATCACGTTCGAATCCGTCGGAGTTTAGTGTGATTGTGTGTGGCCAAGTCCGCTCCGCCGAAAAGTCCGTCAGAACTCCGTCGGAACTCCGGCAGAACTCCGACGGAACTCCTTCGGAAGTCTGTCGGACATAAGTCCTCTCGTGTGTACGGGGCTTAAGAGTTCCACTTTGTTTGGTCTTGGCAGAGGCAGTGAATATTTGTGGATAGCATGAATGAAAAAATGTAGGAGTTGATTTTACTTCTCAAATTGTTTCATAAGGCTTGGGGATGCAGTTAATTCATATGAAGATTTCTCTGACAGAAATAATTCAGTATCAGGTTCTTCTGAGGAGAATTGCTGTGACCGCTGTGTCTTTATCCTGTGTGCTGAGGTGATTGTGCCTGTGGCTGAGGAGACTCGCACCATTTTCACTGCAGTCTTTGCCTGAGTGCTTCCGCTGGGGGTATTTTTAAACATATTCCGGGCTCCCCCCAATACAATTTTTAGTCCAAATGATTCTCTCACCTCACAGGAATGTTCAGACAGAGTTTTTATAAGAAATAATTTGGCGGGCTGTCTTTGTTTAGCAGTTCTCCTTCTTCACAGAGCAGAGCTCTAGTGGGACATGTCCATTGCGCTAGACTCTGCCTCCTGAGCCTCATTTCCCTATAGTTTCATTATCCTCCTTATCCCCAATGTGGTTTTCCTACTCTGATAGCCTTTCTATTATCAAACCCATTTCCACTCTTCGCAGGTTCTCCCGCAGAATCTTTAGTCTCTTTTCCACCTCAGCCATACTGGCAGCAGGATACATACACAACATACACAGGAAAAAAGGCTGCATATAACAGAACTCACATATTAAGGCAGAGAACCACTGCTGCTTATTTGGCATACACAGTGACTACAATAACAAGCCTAATGCCCCTTACACACAAGCAGATTTTCCGTCTGAAAAAAACTTTTTTCATACGGAATTCCGCTAAAGCTTGGCTTGCATACACACGGTCACAAAAAAGTTCTCTGAACTTTCGACCATCAAGAACACAGTGCCATACAACACTACGATGAGCAGAGAATATTAATTTCAATGCTTCTGAGCATACTTTGAATTGTTTCTGAGCATTGCATGTCGGAATTTGTACAGACGATCAGAATTTCCGATCTGAACTTTTTCCGACCAAAAAATAGAGAACCTGCTCTCAGTCTTTTGCTGGCAGCAAAGGTCCAATGGAGCATACACAGGATTGGAATTTATGACCAAAAGCTCACATCCGACTTTTGCTGGCAGAATTTCTGATCATATGTTTGGGGCTTAAGGGATACTTTGACAGAGAGAGATACAGCACAGGACATACCAGTGTTTCCTCCTCATTCTTCTCCATCTGCTTCTTAGCAATGGTCAGAAATTGATCAGGACATGTGTGATTTTTTTAGGTGGTAGGTATATTGTATACATCATGGGCACTGTGAATTCACTATGTATGTGTATGAAAAGTATAAGCTGAGGGTGATTTTTTGATCAATTGTTTCTGCAAACTACTCTTGCACGGTTTGCATTGATGATAACTTTTTTAATAAAAAAATGCACCTATCTATGAAAATTCAAAAGGGGGCAAAGAGGACTATCGGGACTGCAAAGGTAAAATACCAAACTGGCTCACAAAGCCTGCCAGCTGATTATGGCTTATGACTCGGCAGGTATCTTGAAACAACTTCTTACAAGATGGCTCATTTGACAATCTGAAGCAATGTGTTTAGAAAATTGGCCCTTTTTGATATATTGTACAAATATCTGCATTTTTGTGTTAGGTTGCTATTGTTTATCAGTCCATTTTCAACCACTCAGTGTCTGTCATCCCTCTCTGCCCATTTCTTTGCTGGCTTCTAATTGCAAATTAAATTTAAAATACTAACAACATACGACATTCACAATTCTGCCCCAAGCTACATAACCAATCTTGTCTAAAAATATCACCTAAATTTACTTTCAACTTATTGTCTTAGCTCTATGAATATCAGTCTTATTATTCTCTTATTTGCATATGCTTGATCAATATCAATCCTGATTAACTTAGTTCTGGTGCTGTACCGGGATTATCCCGGAGGGATTTTTTCTCTTTATATTAACGGTTGTTAGTTCAGTAAGGGGTAGAGGTGACCCCCTTGCGCCTCAACCCTCACCACAGAGACAGGTCATTGTCTCTGCGAGTCAGGGAGTCGGCTCTTGAATACAGACGCCGACGTTTATTACTCTGCGGACCCCAGGGGTACTCTCCCCTGGGCTACGTAGATCTCCTTGGAAGATGTCTTACTTTCTTACTCTTATCTCTCTCTTTCTCCCCTTCTCCCTCTCCTTCCCCCTTTGGAGCCAGGTGACAGGATGTTCACGACAGATGGTCCAGTTCTCAGACAGGATCACCCCATTGCCATTTGCCAGACATGCGTGGAAGAAGCTCGTTATGGGTAAGAGATATCCACTTCTGCAGCCTTTTACCACCGAGGTTCTATGACAAACTTAGATAACACTAAAGCCCCGTACACACGAGAGGACTTATGTCCGACAGACTTCCGAAGGAGTTCCGTCGGAGTTCTGCCGGAGTTCCGACGGAGTTCTGACGGACTTTTCGGCGGAGCGGACTTGGCCACACACAATCACACTAAACTCTGACGGATTCGAACGTGATGACGTACGACTGGATTCGAATACGGAAGTTCATAGCCAGTAGCCAATAGCTGCCCTAGCGTCGGTTTTAGTCCGTCGGAATAGCACACACACGAGCGGAGTTTTCGAAGGGACCCGGGTCCGGCGGAGTTCCGTCGGGAAAATTTGAAGCATGTTCCATATTCTAAAGTCCTTCGGACTTTGGCGAGTCAAAAGTCCGTTGCAGCCCACACACGATCGAATAGTCTGACGGACTCAGTCCGTCGGACTTTGGACGTTGAAAAGTCCGCTCGTGTGTACGCGGCTTAAGAGGCCTCTTAGAATTGCCTCTCACAATGTACAGGGCCTTAACTCCCCCAGTAAGAGGAAACTAGCATTTGAACATTACCGCTCCCTTAACTTAGATATTATCCTCCTACAGGAAACACATTTCCCAATCCGGTACAGCCCCAAATTTCTCCACTCACGGTACCCAAATTTTTACTTAGCGAACGCCGAGAATAAGACCAGAGGGGTGGGAGTCCTTTTCGCTAAATCATGTAGATTTGAGCATTCTTCCACCATCAGAGACCCCGAGGGTAGATACATATTGGTCAAGGGTCTAATTGAGGGAGTCCTATACACCATAGTTTCTTATTATGCCCCGAACAAGGGTCAACCCAAATTTTTTCAAGACCTTCTAAGGACTCTCCGGCCCCTCACCGAGGGCAGGGTAATTTTTGGGGGAGACTCTAATGTCGCTTTTGATCAAGGGCTCGATAAATCCAGACCGCAGGGATCTCAGCTTACACGTCCCACTAAGGCTAGCCTATCTATTGCTAGGAAACTACATGAATATGGCCTGATAGACGTCTGGAGGGAGTTGCACCCAACCAAGAGAGATTTCACCCACTATTCTTCCCCACATCAATCTTATGCCAGAATTGATCATATCCTGGTCCCGCCGGGGATGATCCCCTCTATACACAAAGCATCGATTATCGATGTTTCCTGGTCAGACCACTCAATAGTCAGCGCCTCAATACACAAGGTAGTGACAAGGGTGGCAGGGTTCCATTGGAGGCTTAATGAATCTCTTTTGAACGATCCTAGCTCATTAAAAGACATTGAAGACGCCTTGAGAGAATACTTCCTTCTTAATGCAGTGGGAGGAATCTCACCAGAGACCCTATGGGCTGCCCACAAAGTCGTGATTAGGGGTAAAATCATAGACATAGCTTCACGCATTAAGAGGGAACGTACGTTCTTCATCAAAAACCTCGAAACCAAATTCAAAAGACTACAATCCCAACACAAACAAGACCCGTCAAGGGCCCTGGCAGACTTGGTTGACGCCTCCAGACTCGAGTTAAACTTAGCTTTGACTGCCAGAACCGAAAAGGAAATCCGGTGGGGCAGTGCCAAATTTCATAACCAGAAGGATAAGATTGGCTCCATGCTGGCAGCCAAATTAACGCCCAAGACTCATACTAATACTTTCCCCAAAATTAGAACTGCAGGACAAGCCCCCTTTGCCAACCCCACTAAAATACTTAAGGCGTTTCAGGATTACTATGCCAAGCTCTACAGCTCGACCTCAGGGGATGACCGGGATGCAGGTGAGACCTTACTGAGGGACTTGCCCATCCCAACACTCTCAAAGGACCACAGAGATCTCATGGAAGCTGAAATCTCCGAGGAGGAGATTAAGGATGTCATAAAATCTCTTAAAACAGGGTCAGCCCCAGTACCTGATGGTCTCTCCTCGCCATACTATAAGACCTTTGTTGACATCCTGGTGCCGCATCTGGCTAAATTCTTCAATTCATTAACCAAGGGCTCCCCCTTAGACCCCCAGTTGAACTCCGCATACATCTCGGTCATCCCTAAACCGAATAAGAACTGGGAAGAAGTAGAGAACTATAGACCCATATCCCTAATCAATAATGACCTAAAGATTCTCACAAAAATCCTTTCCAATAGGCTAGCCTCCTTTATTAGCAGATATGTACATAAAGACCAAGTGGGATTCATCCCGGGCCGTCAAGGGCCGGATCTAACTCGTAGAGCTATTGATATAGTTTCGATCCTCCAATCCAACTGGGAAGGGAATCCCAAGCAAGAGGGCATGCTTTTATCCATGGACTTACATAAAGCCTTCGATTCTTTAAAGTGGCCTTATATTTTTGCACTCATGGAACGTTGGGGGTTCGGTGACAGGTTTATGGGCATTCTACACTCCTTATATTCCACACCCTCGGCATCAATTCGTCTCTTAGGTCACTACTCCCAATCACTAAACATAGAGAGGGGCACCAGACAGGGGTGTCCGCTCTCCTCATTGATATTTGCTATAGCTATTGAGACTCTGGCCATAGGAATCCGCACTAACCCCAACATACAAGGGGTTTCCTGTGGGTCTCAGACACATAAATGCGGTCTATTCGCAGATGATGTGCTCATTTTCATTACATCTCCTATCACATCCCTACCAAATCTATGCAAGCTCCTAGACACCTTTTCAAGGGCGTCAGGTCTCAGGGTTAATTACTCAAAATCTCACGCCCTCAATATCTCGCTTCCCCAGTCCATGGTTGCCACCTTACGAAGCAGTTTTAAATTTGAGTGGAAAGACAATTTCTTAGATTACCTGGGGATCAAACTGACTCCCAAGGTTGAACAACTTTACGCGGCCAACTTTCCACCTACCTACAATAAATTAGAAGCAGACTTACAAAATTGGGCCCAGGGGAATCTCTCTTGGTTGGGTAAAATTCACTCACTCAAAATGACATTTCTTCCCAGGCTGCTATATTTATTCAGGGCAGTTCCGATCAACGTCCGGTCGGATCACCTGCAATCCCTCCAGAAAAAGATGATGCGCTTCATATGGGGCAGAAAGGGACACCGGCTGCCATGTAACACCTTATATAGACTTAGGAGAAAAGGAGGTTTGGGTGTTCCTAAACTGTCTTGGTACTTCCAAGCGGCCAGACTAGCTCAATTATCCACAATATACTCCAGACTCGAAAAACCTGACTGGATGAACATAGAGAGACAGGCTGTTCCTACGTATACCCTAGATTATCTACTCTGGATCCCTCACAAGGAACGACCCCCCATCCTCTCTCCTATACTATCTCAATCTCTAGCTCTCTGGGACCGAATGAAACTGAACTCTTTCTTAGTCTCAAACTCCCACCCCCTAGCTCACATTTTTAACAACCGCGATTTCCCACCTGGGTCAGACATTAAAGCATTTAAATGGTGGTTGGCTAAGGGGCTGTACCGGATTGGCCACTTTTTCACAGCTTCAGGCCCCATCACCCTAGCATACTGCAAAAAGAAATTAGAGATTCCGAACTCGGAACTCTTTAGATTCTCTCAAATTCTACACTTCCTTCATGGGCTTTGGAAGGAAAAACCGGCTCCCCCTCGCTTTACTGATTATGAGGCATGGTGTGGACAAGCCACGTACCAAAGAGGTGGAATCTCGGTAATTTACCAGGCTCTAGCTCAGAACAACAATAAGTCCTCTTTCATGGAAGCATGGGAAAGGGACCTCTCGTTTCAATGGGACCTGGAGTCCTGGTACTCCTCTTTAGACAAAGCCTATAAAGGGGTTAGGTATATATCACTAATAGAAGCTAATCTTAAGGTGATGACCAGATGGTATCTGACACCGTCCAGATTGGCCCACATGTTCCCCTCAACCAGTCCCCTCTGTTTCAGGGGCTGCGAGCTGACGGGAGGTATGTCCCACATTTGGTGGGAATGTGTAAAGCTTAGGTCCTTTTGGAAGCAGATGTTCAACTTAATCTATAAGGTGACGGGCATACAGGTGCCTAGAACCCCGGTGGTAGCTCTTCTTAATGGTCCTATCCCGCAGACTGGCAAATCTACTAGATTGTTAATTCACTATATGTTGCTAGGGGCCAAGATCACCATAGCGAAAGCTTGGAAACAGCCCAAAGTTTCGATCCAAGCTGTTAAACGTAAGATTTCATGGATCATGACACAAGAAAAAGTCACGAGTATGTTACTGAATTACAAAGAGAAGTTTGAGGCTATTTGGGAACCTTGGGCCCAACACGTGGGCATCTCCCTCATTGTAGGAGTCCCTCCGCCTAGGACCAGCTAAGTAACCATAGTCCAGTTTTGCTCCTCTCACCTGGCTCAATGCCTCTCCCTCCCTTCCCTTCCTCCCCGCGGGTCGAAATGTCTGCATCCCTTGAAGACGTCCTTTTCAGTTAACACTATTACTTCAGAACTGCCCGAGCTCCAATTGCTCCCCCTGGCTCCCCCTGTCTCCCCCTCTCCTCCCCTCTGTGTTCTCCCTATCTAAAATCCTCAAACTCTCTCTCTTCCTTTATTTCTTTCTTTCTCTTTGTGCTTTTACAAGAGTATGTGATGGTGGTGCCAAACCGGAGCCAAATCATCTTGGTTGACCTGGAAGGGACCCAGGATGAATACCAACTTTTTATTCATCTGAATTGGTGGGCCTCCCCTGGTAGCTTTAGGAAGCTCCTCATAATTCCTTACCGCCCTGTGCCTTTCCCAGATTTGCAGCGGGAACAGGGACTAGCGGGGATCCGAGGGGGTGACGGTCCAACACAGCGAGCTCCCATTAGGGGTGTTGGGCTGTTCTCCCTGGTTCCCAGATTTCCGCCCCTCAGCTTTCCCCTTTTTCATGCTAACTTATAACAATATAGATCGAATACATGCTTATCCCTGTAATTACTGGCTATAAGTACAGATTTTCTACTGCTTATTGTCTCAGGGGACCGTAAGGTTTTTGTCTGTATCGCAGATGTTCAGTATTGTGACTACTATGGTTTCTACTCATGTTCCGATGTTGGCACCTGAAGTGTTTTTGTATTTTTCTGTATTTTGTACTTTGAAAATAAAAATCTTTGAAATAAAAAAAATATCACCTAAACTGTCCTCTCCATCTCTCTTTTCTTTTCCTCCCATGTTTGTCTGCAGGAATTTTTTCAGAGCCTCTCCCATCCTCTGGAACTCTCTAACTAAATCTGCCCACTATCTCCTATTCTGGCAACCGAAAACTCATCTTTTCAAGTAAACCTATCCTTCTTCCACCTAACAACCAAACTTTTAATTATTCCATCAGTTCATCAGTCACAATTTTGTACCACTTGCCCCACCCTATTAGATTGTAAGTAGGGATTACATTTTGGACAAATTGCCATACGCATGTAAATTTATTTTTTGCCTCAGAACAATAAGGCCGCGTACACACGGGCGGACTGTTCGCTCAACTTTGTCCGCTGAACAGTGTTTCAGCGGACAGTCCGCTCGTGTGTGGGGCTTCAGCGGACAGTTTCAGCGGACAGTTTGACGAACAAAGTTTTTCGGAAATTCCGAAAAACTGTCCGCTGAAACTTGGTTTGAGCGGACAGTCCGCCCGTGTGTAGGCCACTTTCGAAATGAGCAAACTGTTCCCGCTCGGAGGAAAGTCTGCTCATTTCGAGCGCGTCTCCAGGTAGGCGGGGCCCGCGAGGGAGACGTCGCGGGCCCCGCCGCCTGGTATGGACTTAAAGGGGAACCCCAACGCCGAAAAAAATCGGCGTGGGGGTCCCCCCAAAGTCCACAACAGACCCTTGTCCGAGCACGCTACCCAGCCGGCCAGGAAAGGGGGGCGAGCGAGCGCGCCCCCCCTCCCGAGCCGTACCAGGCCACGTGCCCTCAACATGGGGGGTGCCTTGGGGAAGGGGGGGCCACGCGCCCCCCCCACCCCAAAGCACCTTGTCCCCATGTTGATGAGGACAAGGGCCTCTTCCCGACAACCCTGGCCGTTGGTTGTCGGGGTCTGCGGGCGGGGGGCTTATCGGAATCCGGGAGCCCCCTTTAATAAGGGGGCCCCCGGATACCGGCCCCCCACCCTATGTGAATGAGTATGGGGTACAATGTACCCATACCCATTCACCTGTAAAATAAAAGTACCCAAAAAAAAAACACAACACACGAGATAAAATATTTTATTGCACAGCTCCGGGGGTCTTCCGTCTTCGGGGGTCTTCTCGCCGGACTCCTCCGCTATCTTCTTGTAGCTCTTTTGCTAGCGGAGGAGTCCGGCTTTCTTCCTCCCTGCCGCCGGCCTCTTCTCCTGACTTCGGGGGTCTTGTCCCCCTCTTCGGTTCTTCTGCCGGGCCACCGCGCCTTCTTATAGCTCTTTTAGAGGCGGTGGCCCGGTCTTCTGTCGCCGCTGTCGCCTTCTGGTCGCCTTCCGTTCTTCTTCTTGTTCTTCTTCTTCTTCTCCAGGAGATGTTGACACGTCGCTCTCTCCGGCCGGAATGCCAGAGCCGCGCTGCGCGGCCACTTATATAGTGACAATGGGGCGGTGTCACATGGTATATGTCACATGGGTTGGTCACATGGGTTGATGTCACATGGGGACTATGACATTGTAAGGGGGCGGGGTCACCATGTGACCAACCCATGTGACATATACCATGTGACACCGCCCCCATTGTCACTATATAAGTGGCCGCACAGCGCGGCTCTGGCATTCCGGCCGGAGAGAGCGACGTGTCAACATCTCCTGGAGAAGAAGAAGAACAAGAACAAGAAGAAGAACGGAAGGCGACCGGAAGGCGACACCGGCGACAGAAGACCGGGCCACCGCCTGTAAAAGAGCTATAAGAAGGCGCGGTGGCCCGGCAGAAGAACCGAAGAGGGGGACAAGACCCCCGAAGTCGGGAGAAGAGGCCGGCGGCTGGGAGAAAGAAAGCCGGACTCCTCCGCTAGCAAAAGAGCTACAAGAAGATAGCGGAGGAGTCCGGCGAGAAGACCCCCGAAGACAGAAGACCCCCGGAGCTGTGCAATAAAATATTTTATCTCGTGTGTTGTGTTTTTTTTTTGGGTACTTTTATTTTACAGGTGAATGGGTAGGGGTACATTGTACCCCATACTCATTCACATAGGGTGGGGGGCCGGTATCCGGGGGCCCCCTTATTAAAGGGGGCTCCCGGATTCCGATAAGCCCCCCGCCCGCAGACCCCGACAACCAACGGCCAGGGTTGTCGGGAAGAGGCCCTTGTCCTCATCAACATGGGGACAAGGTGCTTTGGGGTGGGGGGGCCGCGCGGCCCCCCCTTCCCCAAGGCACCCCCCATGTTGAGGGCACGCGGCCTGGTACGGCTCGGGAGGGGGGGCGCGCTCGCTCGCCCCCCTTTCCTGGCCGGCCGGGTAGCGTGCTCAGACAAGGGTCTGTTGTGGACTTTGGGGGGACCTCCACGCCGATTTTTTCCGGCGTTGGGGTTCCCCTTTAAGTACATTCCAGGCGGCGGAGCCCGCGACGTCTCCGTCGCGGGCCCCGCCTACCTGCACACGTGCTCGAAATGAGCGGACTGTTGCCTCGTGTGTGGGCGAGTCAGTTCATTTCAAAAGTTGCGCGGACTTAGTACGACCAACAAAGTTTGCCGGATTTGTCCGCTCAAAAAGTGCCGTGTGTGGGCGTGTTCGTTCATTCAAAAGTTTGAGCGGACTGTTTGACGAACTTAGTTTCGGCAGACAGTCCCCGCGTGTGTACGCGGCCTAAAGGTTCTGAGGGTTGATTATGTAGGTGGGCCTTAACACCAGTCTGCCCAGGCTGTGTTTAGAAGTTCTGCCTGGTCATGTGGACGGTGAGGTGCACATGACAGGCCAGAACCAGGTCTGGTTGGATGTTTGGGTATCGGCCTTCTCTGAGCCAATGATTGGGAGTTCCGGGGCCCGCTGAGGAGTGTGGGAAGGGGGTACTTAAGCGGTGTGGGTCACGTGGTTCGAGAGAGGTGTTCGTGAGACCCGTGTGGTGTGGTCTGTTCTGGTTCCAGGAACGGGGTAGCCCTGTGAGGGGTCCTGGTCACTGGGTGTTCGACATCCTGCAACATGTTCCTGTTAATGGCCTCTGGTAGACCCGTCTGGTCTGGGGTAGGGATCTGTTTGTTCCCGAGTCTCGGACCCGGCTGGTCCGAGGAGCAGTAACTGAGGGAGGATTCAAAGTGTCCGGGTGTGCCCTCGGCTTGGAGGGACACCACAGCTTGTGGAAGTGACCGGGGGAGGACTCTTCGGAGGAGGGCCAGCAAGTGACATCCTGAGAAGTGCCTGGTTACTGAGTTGGGAAGGACATTGGAAAATTCACACTTTTCCAGTACCATTGAGGAGACGGGAAACATTCCAGGTACAATGGAAAAAGGTTCCTGTTCACCCTTAGTTGATTGATCAAGTTTGAGTCAACGTGCTGACTGCCATGATCTCTGATCTATTCAGCCTCGAGGTACCCAGCTGCGAGTGGCTACTCTCTGGGTGGAAATAGAGACTTTGTTAGACCTGCAGTTCAAGATGCCTGAGTTCTTCCCCTGTGTCCTCTGTTCCCTAAGAGACTGTGTTATCTGAAGTTTCTTGATGCAAACGGTTTTGGCCGCTACACGTTTATTGTGTTGTAACTGTATTGTCCCGTTGTATATTGTAAAGCTCTGTGCAAACTGTTGGTGCTATATAAATCCTGTATAATAATAATAAAATATCTTCTACACTTCTACACTATATTTATGATAATTGGATAAACTATCTGTGTAAAAGGCACCCCACTAATGTCTATATCTATCTATAGAAGATAAATTGGCCTCCTCCTTTGCCTGTGCGATATTATGACATATAGATGCAGATGTTACTTCCAACCTATACTTCTCACAGTCAGATGCCTCCTTTTAAGAAAAATGTATTCAAGTGGGAAAATACCAGCAATGGAATAACCTCCAATCGTAAAGAATTATTTGTCTCCAAATGGATGGCAAACGCAAGGCTAGACAATTTCTTCAACAATTTCTACAAGAAATCTGTTACAGGATGGTACCAATATCTGATGCTCTGATCTCCAGATTAATTGGAATGAAACACCATTATCTCTCTGCATGCTCCACAAGACCACAAAATCCTCCTCCAATCATACAAACACTTCACACGCTCTCAGGATTCAGCCTACTGTCTTCCTTAGATTTCCAGTGTCCCTTGTCACCTGATCCGTAGCTTGTAAAGCACAATTGCTTTAACTTATAAAGGAATCCAAAGCTTTTACTCATAGTGCGGCATTTTCATTATATTTTGTAAAAAGGTTTATGAATGCATTCTCAGCGATAAAAAGAGTCACAGGTATGTCAAATAGCTCTAGTCTCCCAATATATCAAGCAAGATAAGATGCTAGAAAATCCAAAATCTTCAGATATCAAATGGAAAGACACAAAGGATTATCTTGCAATCGGGGAAGGTCTCAATGCTTTGTAAACTTGTGATTTTCACAGTGTAAAATATATATTTCTTCTTCTACCCTTATTTATGTAAACGTTTCTTTAGAAATATATGCATTAGTATATTTAAAACTCCTAAAGCATAACTTTTGTTGAGAAAAAAAAATTCCCCTCTGGGTGATCTATGTACATTGCAAGGATTTTAACAAACTTTGTTCTAGATTCCTACCTTTAATCATTCTGAAGAAATCACTGGTTGTTCCTCTGGGCCTCTTTTCTGAGTAAATCTAATAGGAGTGGTTTCATAATTATCAATCAGCTGTAGCAGCTGCAGAGCACTAATGAGGAAAACTGCTGAGCCTGCAACCCTTTGACATGTTCCTATTGGAAGTATCTTACCAAAAATGAAATTTTTGTCGGTGCCTGAAATCTGACTTGTATCATAGTGGAGACTTCGGGGATAATCAGTGAGCCAATCACACAAGCTGGAATTTACATATCTGGGGGGCATTCTGTACACATTCCAGGTGGCCATATTGCACTGCATTCAGAAAATTACAACAGTTGCAGATTGAAATGGAAAGGTATTTTTTAATAACATTCAATTACAACATGACTTGCGTCACAGTTGTATACACTTTTTTTTTTCCTACAACAGTAGAGTTACCCTTTAACCACTTAACAACCGCCCATTGCCGATTAACGGCATCAGGGTGGTTGTTTAACTCTAAGAGGCCGTTAATTAACGGCCTCCTAGAATTCTGCTCTCGCGCGCCCCCCTGGGGCGCGCACACAAGAGCATCCGTGACCGCTGGGTCCAGTGGACCCGGCGCATCACGAATCACGGTAAACGGCCGCTCATCGCGGCCGTTTACCACGTGATCGCTCCGTCAAATGACGGAGTGATCACTTGTAAACAAGCCGGCGTCATGTTATGACGCCGGTTCCTCCCTCCCCCTCTCTGTACCGATCGGTACAGCGGAGGGGGAAGAGATCGGTGTCAGCAGCGATGTGGGCTGCATCTGCAGTGCCCACATCGCTGCTCACCGAAAATTAACCCCTCAAATCCCTGCAAATACTCTGCATTACTCTGCAATTCCCTACAAATACTCTGCATTACTCTGCAATTCCCTGCAAATACTCTGCATTACTCTGCAATTCCCTGCAAATACTCTGCATTACTCTGCAATTCCCTGCAAATACTCTGCATTACTCTGCAATTCCCTGCAAATACTCTGCATTACTCTGCAATTCCCTGCAAATACTCTGCATTACTCTGCAATTCCCTGCAAATACTCTGCAATGCCCTGCAACACTCTGCATTGCCCTGCAACACTCTGCATTGCCCTGCAACACTCCGCAATGCCCTGCAACACTCCGCAATGCCCTGCAACACTCCGCAATGCCCTGCAACACTCCGCAATGCCCTGCAACACTCCGCAATGCCCTGCAACACTCTGCAATGCCCTGCAACACTCCGCAATGCCCTGCAACACTCCGCAACGCTCTGCAATACCCTGCAACACTCTGCAACACCCGCCAATACCCTGCAACACTCTGCAATGCTCTGCAACCCCCGCCGATACCCTGCAACACTCTGCAATGCTCTGCAACCCCCGCCGATACCCTGCAACACTCTGCAATGCTCTGCAACCCCCGCCGATACCCTGCAACACTCTGCAATGCTCTGCAACACCCGCCAATACCCTGCAACACTCTGCAATGCTCTGCAACACCCGCCAATACCCTGCAATGCTCTGCAACGCAGTACTCTGCAACACCATGCTCTGAGATACCCAGCCATAGTCGGTGATACCCTGCAATACCCAGCCATAGACATCTCCCGCCGCCCTCCGGTGCTTCTACCGAATCGCTAATACGATCAAAGCCAGAATCTTTTTTTTTTTCAGGCTTCCCAGCTTAGAGGTGAGATGTGGGTCTTATTGACCCCACATCTCACTGTAAAGAGGACCTGTCATGCCATATTCCTATTACAAGGGATGTTTACATTCCTTGTAATAGGAATAAAAGTGATCAAAAAAATTATTTTTGGGGAAAAAAATGTCAAACTAAAATAAATAAAGTAAAATGAACAATAAAAAAAAATGTTTTTTTTAAAGCGCCCCTGTCCCCATGTGCTCGCATGCAGAAGCGAACGCATGCGTAAGTCCCGCCCACATATGAAAACGGTGTTCAAACCACACATGTGAGGTATCGCTGCGAACGTTAGAGCGAGAGAAATAATTCTAGCCCTAGACCTCCTCTGTAACTCAAAACATATAACCAGTAAAAAAAATGTAAATCGGCGCCTATGGGGATTTTTAAGTAGCGACGTTTGCCGCCATTCCACGAGCGTGTGCAATTTTGAAGAGTGACATATTAGGTATCTATTTACTCAGCGTAACTTCATCTTTCACATTATGCAAAAATTGGGCTAACTTTACTGTGTTTTTTTTTTTTTAAGCACAAAACAGTTTTTTTTCCAAAAAAAAGCATTCGAAAAATTACTGCGCAAATACCGTGCGAGATAAAAAGTTGCAAAGACCACCATTGTATTCTCCAGGGTGTTTGCTAAAAAAACATATATAATGTTTTGGAGTTCTATGTAATTTTCTAGCAAATAAATGATGATTTTTACATGTAGGAGAGAAATGTCAGAATTGTCCTGGGTGCTCCAGAACGCCTGATGGCGCTCCCTGCATGTTGGGCCTCTGTATGTGGCCACGCTGTGTAAAAGTCTCACACATGTGGTATCACCATACTCGGGAGTAATAGCAGAATGTGTTTTGGGGTGTAATTTGTGGTATGCATATGCTGTGTGTGAGAAATAACCTGATAATATGACAATTTTGTGAAAAAAAAAAAAAAAGTAAAAAGAATCTTGATTTTGCAAAGAATTGTGGGAAAAAATGACAACTTCAAAAAACTCATCATGCCTCTTACTAAATACATTGGAATGTCTTCTTTCCAAAAAGGGGTCATTTGGGGGGTATTTGTACTTTTCTGGCATGTTAGGGTCTCAAGAATTGAAATAGGCCGTCAGTCCTTCAGGTGTGATCAATTTTCAGATATTGGCACCATAGCTTGTGGACTCTATAACTTTCACAAAGACCAAATAATATCCACCAATTTGTACTTATTTTTTACCAAAGATATGTAGTAGTATACATTTTGGCCAAAATTTATGAAGAAAAAATTTCTAATCTGCTAAATTTTCTAACAGAAACAAAGAAAATTTCGTTTTTTTACAGAATTTTCGGTATTTTTTCTTTTATAGCACAAAAAAAAAAAACCCAGCGGTGATTAAATACCACCAAAAGAAAGCTCTATTTGTGTGAAAAAAAGGACAAAAATTTCATATAGGTCCAGTGTTGCATGACTGAGTAATTGTCATTCAAAATGCGAGAGCACCGAAAGCTGAAAATTGGTCTGGTTATTAAGGGTGTTTAAGTGCCCAGTGGTCAAGTGGTTAAAAAAATAAATAAACATTTAATATGCCAAAGAGCATCTTGGAATGTCATAACAAATATCATTGGGAAAGACATAAGAACATGATATTTCTCCACTCTAAATGATAATACACATTTTACACCCAGTCCCAGGTACATATATTGTGCTATGGGGCTGGAGGCAGCAAACAATGGACTACAAATGCTCAACATTATCACACTTGTGCCTGCATTAATTGTGATTCCTTTTGTGGTGGTGGCAGATGGGATTTCTAGTATTCCCATTCACAGATGTCATTGAATGAATAATGTATTTCAGATGAATTTTGGGGCAGTTTGAGGGTGGGGGGTTTTGGAAAGCTATCATGCTGCGTTTTCTCTCTTTCCTGGTAACCCAGCCTGCATGCCTATATAAGGATCTGGTATGTATTTTAAGGGTAACGCTAGGCCATTTTTTAAATTTTCATTCTTTTAATAATCTCACTTTTAACTGCTTGCCACCTGCCTGCTGTCATATGGTGGCGAGGCAGCGCGGCTCTCGTTCTGGGAGGGTGTCATATGATGTCCCTCCATTTAAACAGGGAATGCAAAAGATTGTGTGCACGCATCCCTGTTCCTTCGGTGACGTGATCGGCTGTGATCCTTTCACAGATGATAACTAAATGTCAACATACCGTGGTAATGAGATGTTACCGGGTTCTCTTCCTCACATACGATCGTGTTTGAGAAGGAGATTGTGGTAACATCTCATTATCGCTTACAGTGTACACCAAGACACACTGATTGCCCCCCAATAAAGAGGACCCATCACCACCCATCAAAGTACCTGGCACAGTTCATCTGAGTACCTGTCGGTCCATATGAGTGCCTGTCACAGTTCATTTGAGTACTCGAGTACCTGTCACAGTCCATCAGAGTACCCGAGTACCTGTCACAGTCCATCAGATTACCCGAGTACCTGTCACAGTCCATCTGAGTACACGAGTACCTGTCACAGTCCATCTGAGTACCCGAGTACCTGTCACAGTCCATATGAGTACCTGAGTACCTGTCATAGTTCATCTGAGTACCTAAGTACCTGTCACAGTCCATATGAGTACCTGAGTACATGTCACAGTCCATATGAGTACCCGATTACCTGAGTACCTGTCACAGTCCATATGAGTACCGAGTACCTGAGTACCGGTCACCGCCCTTCAGAGTATCCAAATACCTATCTGTAGGTCATCACAGTACCTGAGTATCTGTCACCAGGCCATCAGAGTACCTGAGTACCTGTCACCAGCCCATCAGAGTATCCGAGTACCTGTCACCAGCCCATCAGAGTACCCGAGTACCTGTCTTCAGCTCATCAAGTTACCCAAGTACCTGTATCCAGCCCATCAGAGTACCCGAGTACCTATCTGCAGCCCATGCCTCATAGAATATACGTTGGGATGTTTGCTTTCCAAAATGGGGTCATTTTTTGGGTAATTCTACTGGGCTGGTGCTCAAGGTCCTTCAAAAGTGTGATATGTAGGAATGAAATGAGATGTGTAACCCTGAAGGTACTACTTCAATGTTGGGCCTCTGTATGTGGCCAGGCTATGTAAAAGTCTCACACAAGTGGTATCGCCATACTCGCAAAGAGTAGCAGAATGTATTTTGGGGAGTATTTTTTGCTATATTCATGCTGTGTGTTAGAAATATCTTATACATTGACAACTTTGTGTAAAAAAAAAAAAAAAATTAGTTTTAATTTTTTTTCCACACTTTTTTTCAAACTTCTGGAAAAAATGAACCATTCAAAAGACTCATTATGCCTCATAGATTATACGTTGTGGTGTTTACTTTCCAAAATGGGGTCATTTTGTGGGCAATTCCATTGTCCTGGTGCTCCAGGGCCTTCAAAAGTGTAATAGTGGTTGAGAAATGACATGTGTCATTTATGCTTGTAGAATGCCTGAAGGTGCTACTTCAATGGTGGTCCTTTATATGTGGGCAGGCTGTGTAAAAGTCTCACACATGTGGTATCATCATACTCGGGAAGAGTAGCAGAATGCATTTTGGGGTGTAATTTGTTGTATGCATATGCTGCATGTGAGAACTAACCTGATAATTTGACAATTTTGTAAAAAAAAAATCTTCATGGGGCGTGGCTTGGCCAGCGGCGAGGATGGCGGCGCACTAGTTGAGCTCCGGGGAGAGAGTCGGCAAGAGCACGAATTGTCCACTGTTAGCAGCCTGTCATGGGTCGGAAAACCCAGCTCACACCCCACTCCAGTGCCCGGAGGAATCATTCCAGCGGTACCGCGCGGAACATCAACGAAATGTTCCGTTCCCAGTCCGTGCAGAGACAGAGCAGGCCGGACAAGATGGCGCCGGAGCATGGCGAAGAAGAGGATTTCAGTGAGGACTCCCAATCCGCAGCAGAGGATGCAGGTAGGGGCCTCTCGAACACCGCCAAACCCCTTACATATGATCATATGTCTGGCTTCGCGGCAGACATCAAGTCCACATTCTCGGCTGCCATAACGGACCTAAAATCCAACCTGCTTGTCCTCACAGAAAAAATCTCCACAGTAGAGACTGCAGGGAAGCGTAGAGACAGGGAGTTGCGGGCCTTGGAATCAGTGGCAGAGGCACACTCATCCCACTTCATTGAAATGAACCGCCATTTAGAAGATTTGGACAATAGGGGGAGGAGGAACAACATTAGGGTACGGGGGATACCCGAATCGGTAGAAACGGAGCAGATTGTCCCAGCTCTGCAGAGACTTTTTAATAGCCTATTAGACCGGCAAGAAGACACTGCAATAGAATTTGTTCGCGCTCATAGAGCACTTAGGATGAAAGGGCCGGATTCAGCCCCTCCTAGGGACATTATATGTTGTCTCCAGAGTTTTCCCCTCAAGGAAGACATTATGAGAAGAGCCAGGAGAAATGATCGCATAATTTTTAACGGTGCCTCCATTATGCTCTTTCAAGACCTGTCCCAAATCACTCTACGTAACAGAAGAGCTTTGCGCCCCCTGCTGGATGTTCTCAGGGAAAAGGAGATCAGGTACTCTTGGCGCTTCCCCTTTGCGCTAGTTGTCATGCACGGCGGTAAGCAGATCTCTCTCCGCACTCCCCAAGATCTTCCGGATTTTTGCGAAGCCCTACATATTGACTTGGTGTCCCTTCCGGACTGGTATCAAGAATTTCAATTGCCAGTGGGCAACAGATCACCTCCCAGCTCACCTCTTTCTACACCGGAGAAACGCCTATCGAAGCGGTCAAGGAACAACAAAGGTGGTCAGCCCTCTATGGGGACTCCCAACGCCAGACCCGCTCCATCTAGGCCCAGAGAGGAGGTCCCGGGCTAATTTTCTTTTAGGTCACCTGCCTCGTCACTGTTCCTGATGCATTACTCCATTCTCCGTAAAAGTTAACACAATCTAGGCATGTTTGCCAAGTTCTTCTGAGGTGACAGAGCCTCTTTGAGACTATGCAGATTTCCAGTTATTGGTTATTTTCTTCTGGTTCTTGTTTTTATATATATATTTTTTTTTTTTACATATGCCACGTGAATAAACCTAGTGCTTTCTCTCCAGACTGCTTCAGTCTCTATGACAATGGCCATCGCAGCGGAGTCCATATTTACAGTTGATCCCAGGTCCGGGAAGCTATATCAGATGCCTTGGATGACAGGGAGCCTAGTTGAGGAACTGCGGGTTAAGGTAGCTGGCACCCTTATCACGGATTTGGCCTTCTCTTTTGTTTTACTATTTTTTTTTTTTGTGTCATGGACTAGGAAGAGCCCAGGGGCTATATGCCAGGCAAGCTTTTGCTTCTGCACCGTTGGCCACTTTAGCAGGGGCAATTAATGTTGCTGGACTCTTGTTCTCTTTGGAGACACCAGGAGGCCTTAGACTGTATTAGAAGCCCAGGTGTTAACTCACAAGGTTAAATTCCCTTTGATAACTTACAGTGCATAACCACTGGCTCAGAGAACTGTTGTTTTGGGCTGGAAAGCTTGCAATGTTGGGCCTCTTCTCGTTTTTTTTGTGTCATGGACTAGGAAGAGCCCAGGGGCTATATGCCAGGCAAGCTTTTGCTTCTGCACCGTTGGCCACTTTAGCAGGGGCAATTAATGTTGCTGGACTCTTGTTCTCTTTGGAGACACCAGGAGGCCTTAGACTGTATTAGAAGCCCAGGTGTTAACTCACAAGGTTAAATTCCCTTTGATAACTTACAGTGCATAACCACTGGCTCAGAGAACTGTTGTTTTGGGCTGGAAAGCTTGCAATGTTGGGCCTCTTCTCGTGAGAGGTCCGGTTCTGATGACAATTTTCTTTTATTACAATATTTGATAGATATTTGGCTGATTCTCTCCCCTATCTCAGCGCAAGTTTATGTATTTATTATTTTGGTTTAATTGACTTGATAGCCGCAAATATAAGTCAGTCCTCTGGATAGCACATTACGCTATCTGGTCTGACCCTCGCTCCTACCGAGCCTCTCTGGACCTTAGAGAGGCTAATTTACCACCCTGTTAGTTGGGTTCAGCTAACAGAGGTTTTAAAATACGTTGTTTACTATCTAGGGACAGTCTTTTCCATCTGGCTGTTTCCATTCATCTTTCCTATCCTACATCTCATTCTACCTTACGTCTCTCCCTCTTCTTTTCTCTCTTTTCTTTTCCTCTCTTTTTCCTCCTCTTTTTAGTCTCCTCCCTATCTTCCCCTTTTCTCTACTGCTTCTCCCTTTTTCCCCCCTCTCTCTTTCCGCTCTTTACCTGAGTCGCCTCTTTTCCTCTGAGAAACTGTACATAGGTATATAACACCCAGAAGTTTAATTGTCTCATTGAAAGTTGTTTGACTACCATTTTTCTAATAGTTGTGTGCTCCATACCACTTTGGGTTGCATTTGACTGTTTAACTGGGGGGGATTATGGAACACATAAAATACAAATGGCTTACGCGGCACTGGGCCACATGCCCACGATAATTTCACATAAAGTGAAGGGACTTAACATCCCAGAAAAAAGAACCGCAGTTCTCAGGGAACTGCAAAAGAGTAGGCCACACTGTGTCTTCTTACAGGAGACGCATTTTGTTTCTCGCCAGACGTACAGAATGACAAATAAATTCTTCACGAGATCCTTTCATGCAACGAATGCTCTGTCAAAGACGAAGGGTGTGTCGATCCTATTGGGGAAAGACGCCCCCTTTGTGGTCTCGGGGACGTTGTCGGATCCGGAAGGTCGATACATCTTCCTGAAGGGCTCCTATAGGGATAGGCCCCTCACTTTAGCCAATGTTTATTTCCCCAATACAAACCATCCCCAATTTTGTAGACGTATGATGTCGGAACTACAGGGCTTTGCAGAGGGGTGTGTCATTTTGGGAGGGGATTTTAATATCCCACTAGATCCTCTGGCGGACACTTCCACGGGGAGGTCATGTGTCACTTTCCAAATTCTGAAGCGAATCAAACGTCTTTTACAGACACTGCAATTAGTAGATGTATGGCGTATGCTTAATCCGGAGGGAAGGGATTACACGTACTATTCGATTCCACACAATAAATATTCCTGCATTGATTATTTATTTGTGACGCAACGTGACCTGCCGGTGGTTAGTGCGGCCAAAATTGGTACACAGGTTATTTCAGATCATGCCCCCATTGCGATCTCCCTGGATCTTGACAGACAGACTCAGACATACAACTCTTGGAAACTGAACCCCTCCCTCCTGACGGACCCGGCGACTTTACCCTTGATCGTGACGGCTCTCAAGGAGTTTTTTGTAAACAACGACCTACCGGACACAGATCCTCTGGTGCTATGGGAAGCGCATAAATGTACCATTAGGGGGGTACTAATCAAGCTAGGGGCGAGACGTAAACGCGAAAGAGAGACAGAGATGAAAGATCTTCTTGTTAAAATAGGCAAACTAGAAACACTCCACAAACGCACATTATGCGAGAGAACGGCCACAGACTTATTGAACTCTAGGAAGCAATATCTGGATCTGTTACATATGAAAGCTAGACGTATGCTCTTTTTTAAGAAAAAAATATACTATGAAGGGGGTAACAAGGCAGGTAGGCTGTTGGCCAGAGCCCTGAAGGAACATAATTCTAGCCATACCATAACTGGCATACGTAGTGCGAAAGGCTCCCTGGATGTGAACAATGAGGACATTGCAGCCCATTTCCACAAATATTATACTGGGTTATATAATCTACCCCCCCAAAATAGACCTAGAGACCTAGAGGGCAATAGATCCCAAATTATTGGAGAATTTCTGCGAGAGAGCGGTCTCCCCTCTTTGGGAGAACAGGACTTAGAATCCCTGGACGCACAGATTTCTGACACTGAAATTAAAAGGGCAATAACTGACTTTTAAGACGGGAAAATCCCCAGGGCCTGATGGCTACTCGGCCATCTACTATAAAACTTTTTCGGAGGTTCTCTCCAGCCCTCTGAGAAAAGCTTTGAACTCCTTGTCCTCGCCTCGGACGGTTCCTCCCGAGTTTTTATCGGCCCACATAGCGGTGATACCCAAGCCTAACAAGGATCCATCATCATGTGCAAATTATAGGCCAATCTTTCTCCTAAATCTGGACCTTAAAATATTAACCAAGATATTAGCTAATAGATTGAACCCCTTTTTGGCTGAGCTGATTGGTCCAGAACAGGTTGGCTTTATGCCAGGAAGAGAGGCCAAAGACAACATTATTAAAGCACTTTTGCTTTCGCAGGTGGCCCACAGGGGGAAGATCGGAGGCCTTCTCCTGTCCACAGACGCGGAGAAGGCCTTCGATCGAGTGGCGTGGGATTACATGACGGCCACATGCAAACAGATAGGGTTGAAGACACGGATGATGACCTGGATCTCGGCTATATACCAAAATCCCACTGCTAGAGTGAGGGTGAACGGTTCCTTATCTGCACCTGTGAGTATCGCGAATGGAACCAGACAGGGTTGCCCTTTGTCACCCCTTCTGTTTATTTTATCCCTGGAACCGCTCATCAAAATGATTAATAAGGATGTCTTGATAAGGGGATTCGGGGTGCAGGACAGGGAGTTCAAAGTTGCGGCTTATGCCGACGATCTGCTGTTTTTCTTGACAGACCCACACACGACGATTCCCAATTTACTGAAAGCCTTTACTAAATTTGGATACTTGTCTAATCTAAAAATTAATTATTCCAAGTCGGAGGCCTTGAATATTGCTCTGTCCCAGGATGAATTGAATAGAACCAAGCATAACTGCCCTTTCCGGTGGGAGACCGTGGCACTTAAGTACCTTGGGGTTTGGATTTCCCCAGATACCAAAAGAGTCTTTGAACACAACTTCACCCCAATGCTGAAAACGATAGAGTGCGACCTAGGTTCCTGGAATACGGGGTTGTTCTCGTGGTTCGGTCGTGCGGCGATCCTGAAAATGTCGGTGTTGCCCAGACTGACCTATTTATTTAGAGCATTACCAATTCATATCCCCAGAAGCTTCTTTCATAAACTAAACTCCTTGGCCCTACGCTTCCTGTGGAACAATGGGAGAGCGAGGATCAAGTATGCCTTATTGACGAAACCAAAAGTTGAAGGGGGATGGGACTGCCCGACTTTAAGAAATATCAGTTAGCAGCACATATTACTAGGATAATTGACTGGCACTGTCATGTGGCGGACAAGGATTGGGTAAGACTGGAAGATATGCTAACAGATAACAGATTGCGCTTTTCCCCTTGGATCTCTTTGAGCAGCCTCAAGAGCACGACTAGTTTGAACCCCCTGACAGAGACTACGCTATCAGTACTACACGCAAACTCAAAACGGTTTGCTGTGACTACCCCCCTCAGCCCTCTAACACCGCTCTACAGTAATTCCGACTTTAAACCAGGTATAGAAAACGTTCTGTTTCACGACACAGATTCTAATGCCCCAAGACTGGTAAAAGACTGTTTTTCTAGGGGCAATATGAAAGACTTAGAGACCCTTAGAAGAGACTGGGAGGAACCAGTGTTTCCCTTATGGAATTACTTCCAGATCAGGAGCTTTGTTACCTCCTCAAAACACAAACGGCACTTCATTAGACAGCTGACAGACCTGGAGGAGGTCTGTGCGTCTGGCGAGAGAATACACAAGGCGACCTCGTTGGCCTATAGGTGGCTGCAACAGTTGAATGGGCAAGAGGATGATAGGTTCAGGAGCAAGTGGGCACGGGGACTACAGAGGAACATTACGGATTCCCAATGGGGAAGTGCTTGTGCACTGGCTCACAAGTGCTCTATTAGCACGAGAACACAGGAAACGTGCTATAAATTGCTGACACACTGGTACCACACTCCTGATAAACTGCATAAATGGTTCCCTCAGGTCCCAGAAATGTGTTGGAGATGCCAAGGTGAGGTGGGTACGCTCACACATATATGGTGGGGATGTTCTAAACTGACGCCCTTCTGGGAGGAAGTGAGGAATTTGATAGCACAAATTACAGACACCTCAATCACATTAGATGCGGCTTGCTGTCTCCTCCACATTACTGACGTTCCCCTGAAGAGATACAAACATTCTCTGCTTAAACACCTGCTTAATGCAGCCAAGTCACTGGTGCCGCTGCACTGGAGGTCCCCCAGAGCCCCAACGGTGGGTGAGTGGTTGCTCAGGGTATCTGAGACATATAATATGGAAGAAACAGTGGCTCAAGCCACTGAATCAGTGGAAAAATTTCATGCTACTTGGACACCTTGGATAGTGTTCCGTTACTCTACAAAATATGCTCAGCTTCTAGGAGACAATTGAAGTGCTAGAGGTTAAATTGGTCATTCTACTTCTACTCTTTCCTTATTCCCTTATTTTCATTATTTGTTCTTGTTTTCTTTCTTTTTTGAGCGCAATCTTAGACCTCGACTGTGGATAAGGTCAGAATATTGACACAGTACGCAAGTATGTTCAGTACAAATTGGCTTTATTCATGTGATTTGATTACATTATTTGAATTATCATTAGCCTTATCGCCCCAGGTATTATGCGTAACATTATTTCATGGTACGAAATGTATGCTGAATTGGGGTATAACGCTGTACTATGCTATCTGTATTTACTTATGCTTGTTCGCAGTTGTATTACTATTTGCTTTTCCTTTAACTCAATAAACGCTTTTGATGTGAAAAAAAAAATCTTCATTTTGCAAAGAATTGTGGGAAAAAAATTGCAACTTAAATAAACTCACGTGCTACTTACTTAATACCTTGGAATGTCTACTATGTAAAAAGGGGGGTCATTTGGGGGGGGGGTATTTGTACTTTCATGACTTGTTAGTGTCTCAAGAAATGAGTTACCTGATGTACTGAAGGCCTGATCAGATGTGATCAATTTTCAGTGATTGGCACCATAGTTTGTAGACTCTATAAATTTCACAAAGACCAAATAATATACATTCATTCGAGTTATTTTTTACGAAGATATGTAGCAGTATAAATTTTGGCCAAAATTTATGAAGAGGAATTACTAATTTGCAAAAAGGAATTTGTTCACAAAATTTAGTCTTTTTTTCTTTATAGCACAAAAAATACTAAATAAAAAAAACACTAGTGATTAAATACCACCAAAAGAAAGCTCTATTTGAGTGAAAAAAACGCAAGTTTCATATGGGTACAGTGTTGCATGACTGAGTAATTGTCATTCAAACTGTGAGAGCACTGATAGCTGAAAATTGGTCTGGGAATGAAGGGGGTGTAAGTGCACTGTATTGAGGTGGTTAAAGAGGTAAATCATACTCTGGGTAGCATCCAGCTATCCCATGATCTTTTTTTTAAACTTGCAAAACTTGCAAACTTGCAAAATTGGTTTGAAAATGCCAGAAAAATCTAATATTCATCTCTCATAGACCTTAACTTTGCTTAGTTTAATCATTCCTACTTATAACTTGTAATTATTTTGCAATACAAAGGAAAAAGTGTCAGTTTACCTGTCATTGTGATAGAAAAAAAAGTAGACAATTCATAAAAGTGTCTGAGACATATTTGGCCCCAACTTTGTCTTAACTGGAGCAGATGCTTAGAGAAGTCAATCAAATCTTAAATTTAACTTTCTAAGTTGTGTGTGAAAAAAAAAGCTAGAAACTGATTGACAGCAATTGAGACGTTTGTATAAATAGATGATTCCCGCTCTGTCAGAAAATTAGAATATACGAATATAAAGACCTAGGTTACACTGCAGCAAACATCTGATAAACTTATCCTTGACAGAAAAAAAGGTGAATGAATAAGTAATGATGTTGTGCTGTGTAAACATAAATACAAAAAAGTGCAATGAAATATCAAAGTGCTAATAAATAGTTATAAAACATATAATTATTAAACAAGTAAAACAAAGTGACAAAAGTCCATGTGCCCAAACGTAATCCAAATTGTAGAAAATCAGACAATGTGATCCTGAAAAAAGTCTGACAGTCTGAACGATTTTTTTACATACAAAGTAAATCCCTCCACTGTGAAATGGCAAATAGCCGGTGCTTACCAAATCTTCTGACAACTATGTGTGTACAAGCCTCTCACATTACTGCCGTAGGGTATACAGCATGAATCAATCACAGGTGACAGTCTTCAGTAGGTCCCTCTTGATTTACTGACTTAATTCTTCTCTAGTGGTCTCAATATTCGGGTTTTAGCAAAAAAGAAAAAATTCACATTAAAAGAAAATAGTGTGAGGGGTTAGCTCGGCAGCGGGTGTGTGTGACCCCCTGGATGGGTTCACAACACAAAGTCAGGCACAGCAGACAGCGGTGTAGGTTCAAAAAACAAAAGATCCGGTTTATTTAGGCTACATGCAGTGATACATATAAAAGCCAAACAAAAGGGGAGAGCAACGGGGGCGGGACTTTAAATGAGGTGCGAAGTTGCAATAGAATAAATTGGTGAACATTTGGGAAAATTTATTAAGTTCATAAAGAGTATAACATGTACATAGTTTATTCAATTACAATTGATAAAGAGATACTGGCAATACATAATGTTAACATAGGTGTGTATACAGTATTATGAACAACACAAAATTCCACAGTACACCATATTGAGATTTAGGTAAAACCTTAAAACATGAAATAGAGCCTGCATGGCGGGTGGCCTCGATATTCAATAAAATTAATTATATATAGCAGCTATAGGAGCTTAGGTATAATAATATAAAACACGACTTTGTTAGCTCTACGCGTTTCGTGGCTAAACCGCCATTCATCAGGAGCAAGCGTGTACGGTAACTATAATAAAAAAACATATAATTATAATAAGATAATGATATAATAATTGCAGACATGAAACAAAGGTGGGGTAATAATAGCTCCACACAAGGTACATGCTTACACATTGGGACTCACTTGGTGGTGGCTGACCGTTGGGCTCCACCAGCCATTCGGAAAACGTCAAACCCCCACGGGAGCTGAGGTAGATGGGTCGGCGGGGGCAAACTATCGGGCGCTATTCAAGGCAGGTAGGTACCCACGAAGCAAGCCTGTGTGGGGAGTGAAAGTGACAAGTGAGGAAGATCGCCAGGAAATGGGCAGAACGTAAAGGGGAAAAGAGTGTTGATGGTGATAATTGGAGGATAAGACCAGGACTGAAATAGCCCTGAGTACAAGTGGTGAAGTGAAAGGGAGCCAGGCAGCAAACCAGACACCTGTGCACGAGAAAAAAAGGGGGAAATATAATCCATTGTAAAAGTGAGTGAGAGAAGGACTAAGAGCAGTGAAAAGAAAGTACCCCGTGCATGAAGTGAACCAGTAGTAAAGCTGAAGGACATAACTCTCCTCGACCAGACGTGTCATCCGATAGTGTGGGAATCTCGAAAGTAAACACCGCCAAGACCACGCCCCTTATAGGCGCCCCCACAGAGACCGCCCACCAACGTCACGCCGCACGTAGGAGAGAGGGGCGAAAGGCACCGCCGCACAGGCGCTGATGCGCCCGGCCAGCCGGCACCGACGCTCCTCCCACATGTAGTGCGAGCATGGAAATCACATGAGGGCATATGCTGACATCCGGGGATGTGCACGTCCGACATGGAAAGCGTGACGCTGACGCGCAGTGGCGGCACATCCACCCCCCAATCAAAGGAGGGGGAGAGAGGAGGGGCCACCAGGCGCGTCACAGCTCCCAAACAAGGAGAGACCAACCAAAAGGCAGCGCAAGCCGGCCAGTCAAATCACCACCACCTACAGTGATCCCAAATATTTAGCAAATAGCAAAATACTGATAAAGGTTTTACCTAAATCTCAATATGGTGTACTGTGGAATTTTGTGTTGTTCATAATACTGTATACACACCTATGTTAACATTATGTATTGCCAGTATCTCTTTATCAATTGTAATTGAATAAACTATGTACATGTTATACTCTTTATGAACTTAATAAATTTTCCCAAATGTTCACCAATTTATTCTATTGCAACTTCGCACCTCATTTAAAGTCCCGCCCCCGTTGCTCTCCCCTTTTGTTCAATGCAGGGATGGAAATACCTGACCTTACCGGGCCAAGTTTTCATATAAAGTCCCAAGGGATGGAAACAGATGGCCTTACCAGGCCACACTTTCATTTAAAGTCCCTAAACCTTTTTCGTCTTTACCACTGAATAGGGATGGACGTGCGATTCTTTGCTCTAACTTTGCAATTTTGCTAGATGGCCTGCAACAATTCAATCTTTATCTGCCCTCTTTTTTGAGTTTAATTATTTTATATGGCCTTATCCCATGACCTTTCCTATTTACGATTATACTTTATCAGTATTTTGCTATTTGCTAAATATTTGGGATCACTGTAGGTGGTGGTGATTTGACTGGCCGGCTTGCGCTGCCTTTTGGTTGGTCTCTCCTTGTTTGGGAGCTGTGACGCGCCTGGTGGCCCCTCCTCTCTCCCCCTCCTTTGATTGGGGGGTGGATGTGCCACCACTGCGCGTCAGCGTCACGCTTTCCATGTCGGACGTGCACATCCCCGGATGTCAGCATATGCCCTCATGTGATTTCCAGGCTCGCACTACATGTGGGAGGAGCGTCGGTGCCGGCTGGCCGGGCGCATCAGCGCCTGTGCGGCGGTGCCTTTCGCCCCTCTCTCCTACGTGCGGCGTGACGTTGGTGGGCGGTCTCTGTGGGGGCGCCTATAAGGGGCGTGGTCTTGGCGGTGTTTACTTTCGAGATTCCCACACTATCGGATGACACGTCTGGTCGAGGAGAGTTATGTCCTTCAGCTTTACTACTGGTTCACTTCATGCACGGGGTACTTTCTTTTCACTGCTCTTAGTCCTTCTCTCACTCACTTTTACAATGGATTATATTTCCCCCTTTTTTTCTCGTGCACAGGTGTCTGGTTTGCTGCCTGGCTCCCTTTCACTTCACCACTTGTACTCAGGGCTATTTCAGTCCTGGTCTTATCCTCCAATTATCACCATCAACACTCTTTTCCCCTTTACGTTCTGCCCATTTCCTGGCGATCTTCCTCACTTGTCACTTTCACTCCCCACACAGGCTTGCCTCGTGGGTACCTACCTGCCTTGAATAGCGCCCGATAGTTTGCCCCCGCCGACCCATCTACCTCAGCTCCCGTGGGGGTTTGACGTTTTCCGAATGGCTGGTGGAGCCCAACGGTCAGCCACCACCAAGTGAGTCCCAATGTGTAAGCATGTACCTTGTGTGGAGCTATTATTACCCCACCTTTGTTTCATGTCTGCAATTATTATATCATTATCTTATTATAATTATATGTTTTTTTATTATAGTTACCGTACACGCTTGCTCCTGATGAATGGCGGTTTAGCCACGAAACGCGTAGAGCTAACAAAGTCGTGTTTTATATTATTATACCTAAGCTCCTATAGCTGCTATATATAATTAATTTTATTGAATATCGAGGCCACCCGCCATGCAGGCTCTATTTCATGTTTTAAGGTTTTACCTAAATCTCAATATGGTGTACTGTGGAATTTTGTGTTGTTCATAATACTGTATACACACCTATGTTAACATTATGTATTGCCAGTATCTCTTTATCAATTGTAATTGAATAAACTATGTACATGTTATACTCTTTATGAACTTAATAAATTTTCCCAAATGTTCACCAATTTATTCTATTGCAACTTCGCACCTCATTTAAAGTCCCGCCCCCGTTGCTCTCCCCTTTTGTTCAATGCAGGGATGGAAATACCTGACCTTACCGGGCCAAGTTTTCATATAAAGTCCCAAGGGATGGAAACAGATGGCCTTACCAGGCCACACTTTCATTTAAAGTCCCTAAACCTTTTTCGTCTTTACCACTGAATAGGGATGGACGTGCGATTCTTTGCTCTAACTTTGCAATTTTGCTAGATGGCCTGCAACAATTCAATCTTTATCTGCCCTCTTTTTTGAGTTTAATTATTTTATATGGCCTTATCCCATGACCTTTCCTATTTACGATTATACTTAATCAGTATTTTGCTATTTGCTAAATATTTGGGATCACTGTAGGTGGTGGTGATTTGACTGGCCGGCTTGCGCTGCCTTTTGGTTGGTCTCTCCTTGTTTGGGAGCTGTGACGCGCCTGGTGGCCCCTCCTCTCTCCCCCTCCTTTGATTGGGGGGTGGATGTGCCGCCACTGCGCGTCAGCGTCACGCTTTCCATGTCGGACGTGCACATCCCCGGATGTCAGCATATGCCCTCATGTGATTTCCATGCTCGCACTACATGTGGGAGGAGCGTCGGTGCCGGCTGGCCGGGCGCATCAGCGCCTGTGCGGCGGTGCCTTTCGCCCCTCTCTCCTACGTGCGGCGTGACGTTGGTGGGCGGTCTCTGTGGGGGCGCCTATAAGGGGCGTGGTCTTGGCGGTGTTTACTTTCGAGATTCCCACACTATCGGATGACACGTCTGGTCGAGGAGAGTTATGTCCTTCAGCTTTACTACTGGTTCACTTCATGCACGGGGTACTTTCTTTTCACTGCTCTTAGTCCTTCTCTCACTCACTTTTACAATGGATTATATTTCCCCCTTTTTTTCTCGTGCACAGGTGTCTGGTTTGCTGCCTGGCTCCCTTTCACTTCACCACTTGTACTCAGGGCTATTTCAGTCCTGGTCTTATCCTCCAATTATCACCATCAACACTCTTTTCCCCTTTACGTTCTGCCCATTTCCTGGCGATCTTCCTCACTTGTCACTTTCACTCCCCACACAGGCTTGCCTCGTGGGTACCTACCTGCCTTGAATAGCGCCCGATAGTTTGCCCCCGCCGACCCATCTACCTCAGCTCCCGTGTGGGTTTGACGTTTTCCGAATGGCTGGTGGAGCCCAACGGTCAGCCACCACCAAGTGAGTCCCAATGTGTAAGCATGTACCTTGTGTGGAGCTATTATTACCCCACCTTTGTTTCATGTCTGCAATTATTATATCATTATCTTATTATAATTATATGTTTTTTTATTATAGTTACCGTACACGCTTGCTCCTGATGAATGGCGGTTTAGCCACGAAACGCGTAGAGCTAACAAAGTCGTGTTTTATATTATTATACCTAAGCTCCTATAGCTGCTATATATAATTAATTTTATTGAATATCGAGGCCACCCGCCATGCAGGCTCTATTTCATGTTTTAAGGTTTTACCTAAATCTCAATATGGTGTACTGTGGAATTTTGTGTTGTTCATAATACTGTATACACACCTATGTTAACATTATGTATTGCCAGTATCTCTTTATCAATTGTAATTGAATAAACTATGTACATGTTATACTCTTTATGAACTTAATAAATTTTCCCAAATGTTCACCAATTTATTCTATTGCAACTTCGCACCTCATTTAAAGTCCCGCCCCCGTTGCTCTCCCCTTTTGTTCAATGCAGGGATGGAAATACCTGACCTTACCGGGCCAAGTTTTCATATAAAGTCCCAAGGGATGGAAACAGATGGCCTTACCAGGCCACACTTTCATTTAAAGTCCCTAAACCTTTTTCGTCTTTACCACATAAAAGCCAAACAAAATAAAACAAGAAAATAAATCCTGGTCAGCTTGACCTCTAACTACACACGTAGACTCCCTGTCTAACAACTGGGTGCAGCCTTGTGCTTCCCCAATCCCTGTCTCTATTGTAGGGGTTTGCCACACAGGCGTTAACTCACCGCACAGAACAGATCTCAGACTCCCCAGTCTATACACACAAAACTGGTTCCAGGATGGAGCATCTCCCTAAGCATGCTGGGGTTTTTTGTAGAGGTCTTAATGAGCCCACTTACTTCAGCTGGGCTCATTAACTCTTCCCCTCTAATTGTAAAAGTCTGCATAAAGCCTGAATCTAGGACACACATATTTACCATCCTGGATACAACCAGGTGACTTTACCTGCCTGCTGCCACATACCCCCCCCCCCTCTTGTTTCAACCTTGGGGTTGTAACACCAGCAGTCAGACACGCATGTATCCGAGACAAAGCATCCACATTCCCCATTTTAACACCAGGGCAATGCTTAACTGTAAAGTTAAATTCTTGTAGGGCCAGGAACCACCTATTTACCCTTCTATTGGTCTCCTTGTTCTGAGCCATCCACTTTAAAGGAGCGTGATCAGTCACCAGGTCAAAGTGCCTACCTAGCAGATAGTACCGAAGGGAATCTAGAGCCCACTTCACTGCTAAACATTCCTTCTCAATCGTGGAGTAATTTACCTCATGGGACTTTAACTTCCTGCTGAGGTAAATGACTGGGTGCTCTTCCCCGTTCCAGACCTGGGATAACACTGCTCCTAACCCAACGTCTGATGCATCAGTTTGTACAACAAAGTCCTTAGAGAAGTCTGGTGAGTACAACACTGGCTGGCTACATAAGGCTGTTTTTAAGGACTGAAATGCTTCCTCAGCCTCTGGGGACCATTTAACCATAACCGACTCTTTCCCTTTTGTCAGGTTGGTGAGGGGCACAGCCTGAGAAGTAAAATGGGGAATGAATCGTCGATAATAGCCAGCGATTCCCAGAAAGGCTCGTACCTGTTTCTTGCTGTTGGGACGTGGCCAACTCTGTATGGCCTCGACTTTATTGACTTGGGGTTTTATCACCCCCCTCCCAATAGTGTACCCAAGATATTTGGCCTCCTCCTGTCCAATGGTACACCTCTTTGGATTGGCCGTAAACCCAGCTACCCGGATAGAGTCTAGGACTGCTTGTACTTTTAGCAAATGTGAGACCCAGTCTGTGCTATGGATAATCACATCATCCAGGTAAGCTGCAGCATATTTCTGATGGGGCCTCAGAATCTTATCCATTTTCCGCTGGAATGTTGCCGGTGCATTCTGTAACCCAAACGGCATTCTCTTATATTGGAATGCCCCATCTGGGGTTACAAACGCAGTTTTCTCCTTGGCCGACTCGGCCAGGGGAATTTGCCAATACCCTTTGGTGAGATCAAGAGTTGTCATATATCGGGCTGTTCCCAGCCGGTCAATCAACTCATCTATACGCGGCATGGGGTAGGTGTCAAATTTTGTAACTTTATTTAATTGTCGAAAATCGTTACAAAACCGCCAGCTCCCATCAGGTTTGGGCACTAGTACGATAGGACTGGACCAGTCACTCTGGGACTCCTCTATCACACCCAAATCCAACATCCTTTGAACCTCCCCACGTATTGCCTCCCATCGGGCCTCTGGTATTCTATAAGGTTTTAGTTTTACCCTTTCTCCTGGCGGGGTGATAATGTCATGCTCTACGCCAGATGTTTGTCCCGGAAGCTCAGAGAAAATCTCTTTGTTACGAAGTACAAACTCTTTAACCTCCTGTTGTTGGGCTTTCGATAAGGTGTCTGCTATTCCAACCTCAGGAACTAAGCAATCAGGCTGTACTTGTGACAAAGTCTCTGCGACTAGGGATTCCCTATCCCTCCAGGCTTTCAGCAGATTGACGTGATAGATCTGCTCCGGCTTTCGCCTTCCTGGCTGTCTAACCCTGTAGTTCACCTCACTAATTTTTTCAATTACTTCATATGGACCTTGCCATTTGGCCAGAAATTTGCTTTCAACCGTAGGGACTAGCACCAAGACCCTATCCCCCGGGGAAAAAGTACGTGTCTTGGCCCCACGGTTGTACACTCTCTGCTGTGCTAACTGCGCTTGGGTTAAATGTTCCTTTACAATTGGCATTACCTGTGCAATTCTATCTTGCATCAGGGCAACATGCTCAATCACACTCCTGTGAGGAGAACTCTCATTTTCCCAAGTTTCCTTGGCGATATCCAGCAGCCCTCTTGGGTGTCTCCCATAGAGCAACTCGAAGGGTGAGAAACCCGTAGAGGATTGGGGTACCTCCCTAATGGCAAACATCAGATAGGGTATTAGACAATCCCAATTCTTTCCATCTCTATCCACCACCTTCTTTAACATTTGTTTTAGGGTTTTGTTGAATCTTTCAACCAACCCATCTGTTTGGGGGTGATACACAGATGTACGCAATTGCTTCACTTTGTACAACTTGCATAATTCTTTCATAACCCGGGACATAAAGGGTGTACCTTGGTCCGTAAGCAGTTCCTTACAAATACCCACGCGGCTAAAAACAAGAGATAGCTCTTTGGCTATGGTTTTGGCCAAGGTATTTCGAAGAGGAATTGCTTCCGGATAACGGGTGGCATAGTCCAACATAACCAAAATGTACTGATGCCCCCTAGCGGACTTCATTATCGGACCTACCAAATCCATTGCGATCCTTTCAAAGGGGACCTCAATGATAGGAAGAGGTACCAGCGGGTTACGGAAATGTGGCATAGGTGCCGACTTCTGACACACAGGGCAGGAGGAACAATAATTTTCTGTTTCCTTCATGACCCCAGGCCAATAGAATCTCTGCAGTACCCTCTCTCTGTTTTTTTCGGTCCCCAGATGACCTCCCAGAATGTGCCCATGGGCCAATTCTAACACCAACTTCCTGTAAGGTTTGGGCACCACAAGTTGCTCAATGGTTTCTTCTGCCCTTTGAGCCACTCGATACAGCAGGTCCCTTTCCACAGTAAAGTACGGGTAAGTGCAAGTCTTATCTGGGTTCACTAACTCGCCATCTATTTTCACCACATTTTCCCGTGCCTTTATTAGGGTGGGGTCTTTTAACTGTTCTGTGGCAAAATTTTCCCTGTGAACCTCAAGGTCCGAAAACTCCACAGACGGCATGTTTTCAACTGAGGATGTTGGCTCCTCCCCAGTTTCTTGAGTTTCCCCCGCCAATACCGACAAGGGAAATTCAGGAGAGTCCTCACCACTCCCAGAGGAATTCTGGTCATCTTCCTGGTCTATAGGGGCACCAGTGGGGGGCTCAGGACAATCCCAGAGTTCCCAGAATTTTGGAAAATCCCTTCCCACAATAGCATCATGTGGTAAGTGAGACACTAACCCCACCTGATGAGAGAGGTTACCTTTGGGGGTCTCAAAAAACACTGAAGTTACAGGATACTCTCGGGTGTCCCCATGCACACAAATAACAGCCACCCTGTTCTTCCCAGAGACCTCTGTAGTAACTAATTCAGCTTTTATCAATGTTACCAGGCTACCTGAATCTAGCAACACATCAACATGCCTACCATTAATACACATTTTACATAAATGTCTCTCAGGTCCCCGAATGGCAGTGCATGCAACTGTTGCAAACAGCGACTGACGTCTCTCCCTTATAAAGTCACATTGCATAGGCTCATCCACAACTGGGCAATTGGCTGCAACATGTCCCTCTTGCCGGCAGCGGTAGCAAATAATCTTTTTCGCTGCCTCTTGCAGCATGGGCTTCCTGGGCTGCTCCCGCCAGACCTTAGGTAGAACTCCCACCCTCTCACTCTCTCCACCCTCACCCCTTGGAGTCATCTTACCCGTCACTGGGGATGATCTGGTCTTAGGGGGGAAAGTCCAAGAGTCCCTGGAAGAGGTGGTCAGGTTCTCTGTAGCCAAGTACCTCTCAACCAGATCCACAAGTTTATCTGCATTTTCTGGGTCTCCATGGCTTACCCATTTTTGGATGGCAGAAGGAAGAGCTCTCAGGAAACGATCCATAACCACACGTTCCACAATGTTTGGTGCAGTCAAAGTCTCTGGCTGCAGCCACTTCCTGCTCAGGTGAATGAGATCATACATTTGAGACCTGGGAGGTTTTCCAACCTGAAAAGTCCAGTTATGCACACGCTGAGCCCGGACGGCCAGGGTGACACCCAGCCGTGCCAATATTTCTGCTTTTAGCACCACATAGTCTTTTGCTTGGTCAGGCTCTAGGTCATAATAAGCTTTCTGCGATTCCCCAGTTAACAGAGGGGCCACCAGTCCAGCCCATTGCTCCTTAGGCCACTTTTCCCTTTCAGCAGTCCTTTCAAATGTGGTCAAAAACACCTCCGGATCATCCTCTCCAGTCATTTTTGTCAGTAAACGGCTCACACCAAAGGATGCGGTATTATTGTAACCACTTGCTTCATTGGTCTGCGGACGTTGCTGTATTAATGTCTCTATTTTCTGTTGAAAATTCTGCTCTTGCTTCTGCAACAGGTCTATGAAGCAGGCTTCAGATCGCTGCTGGGCTTGTTGCTGAGCTTCCAAACTCTGCTGGTGAGCCTTCTGCTGATTTTCCAAACTCTGCTGCAAAGTTGCATTTATCTGCTGCTGGGCTGCAAGGCTCTTTTGTAAACCTGCATTTGTTTGCTGCTGATTTGCATTTGCTTGTTGCTGGTTTGCATTTGCTAGAGCCAGCTGTCTCAGTATCTCCTCCATGCTGGCCTTAACAAAAAAAAAAAAAGTGCCAAAATTCTCCACCAACTGTGAGGGGTTAGCTCGGCAGCGGGTGTGTGTGACCCCCTGGATGGGTTCACAACACAAAGTCAGGCACAGCAGACAGCGGTGTAGGTTCAAAAAACAAAAGATCCGGTTTATTTAGGCTACATGCAGTGATACATATAAAAGCCAAACAAAATAAAACAAGAAAATAAATCCTGGTCAGCTTGACCTCTAACTACACACGTAGACTCCCTGTCTAACAACTGGGTGCAGCCTTGTGCTGCCCCAATCCCTGTCTCTATTGTAGGGGTTTGCCACACAGGCGTTAACTCACCGCACAGAACAGATCTCAGACTCCCCAGTCTATACACACAAAACTGGTTCCAGGATGGAGCATCTCCCTAAGCATGCTGGGGTTTTTTGTAGAGGTCTTAATGAGCCCACTTACTTCAGCTGGGCTCATTAACTCTTCCCCTCTAATTGTAAAAGTCTGCATAAAGCCTGAATCTAGGACACACATATTTACCATCCTGGATACAACCAGGTGACTTTACCTGCCTGCTGCCACAATAGTTACACTTACTTTTTGAATGTGAAAATAGGTAACAATCCACAAGCGCCAAGCTCGTATGCTTTCATCCAATCTTGGTGACACGTTTTGTAAAAAATCAACCTGCAATAAACCACGAGGGCCACGCTCTTATCCTTCCGTCAAATCTTGATGATATCTATTATTCCAATCCCGACACGTGTTGTCACATCACGTGACTTCATCAGTCATGTGGCATGGGGGCCCCCCAAAACTCATACCAAACCATTATCCGAGCTTGCAACCTGGCAGGCCACAGGAAAAGCAGGCGATAAGAGCCCCCCTTCCTGAACCGTACCAGGTCACATGCCCTCAATGTGGAGAGGGTGCTTTGGGGTCCCCTCATCCCCGCATCCCTTTCCCAGTGGTTGTGGGGGTCTGTGGGTGGGCGGTTTATCTGAATCTTTAACAAAGGGGCCCCCAAATCCCACACCCCCATTGTACCCCCAGCCATTCACCAAAATTGTCAAAAAAGTCAAAACGACAGCAGACAGTTTTTGACAATTCCTCTATTTAAGAGAATAAAAAGTGTCCTGCACTTCCGGTTCTGGCGCCACATGGAATGACTGCTCTCCTCCTCAGCTCCCGCCTCACGACCCCGAAATCGGCTTTTAAATCCCGCTGAGCGGCCGGGCTCCCATCGAAATACCCCCCGGAACCACCCCCCATAGCCATGGCCCGGTTCGTGGAAAAAAACGGCCCGCGAGCGCATACGGCGCCGCCCGCGACCACGGCGCGGCCGCAAATCGAGGCCCCGGCTTCGGCCTACTCGGCTCCCTTCTCCTCACAGCGCACTGCGGACATGGAGGTGAGCTGTGATACTGCTTCTCCCCCCTCTCCACAATCACTGCCAGCCTCTCCAGCCCCTCCACTCCAGGGCAATCTCTCCCCACAACCTGCAGGGGACTCCACCACAGAGTGCATTGCCCAGGCCGTAGCCGCTCTATTATCCCCCATGATAACGGCATCTGTGGAAAAGGCTGTAAATGCAGGCATGCAACAGCTCAAGGCCCAAATAGGCGAACACCACACCAGATTAAATGACCTGGAACACCGTCTGTCAGATATAGAAGAGGAACTTTACCAGGCCCAAGCCACGGAGCGCTCCCAGGACAGAACGAATCAATATATTCTACAGAAACTTGATGATTTGGAAAATAGGGCCAGACGGAGCAATCTGCGATTCGTAGGCATCCCCGAGTCGCTACAGTCCTCCGAGCTATCTGACTTTTGCGCAGTGCGCATCCCAGAAGCCCTGGGCCTTCCGGGCCCTTGCACGGTCGAACGCGCCCATCGTATGGGTCCCCCTGCACCAGAACGCAAATCCCCTAGACCCATAATCGCAAAGTACCTCAACTACTCTGACAAGGCCCTGATCCTGCAGAAGTTCAGGCAAACGCGCTCTCTCCAATTGGATGGGATCAAGGTCCTAATCTTTGCCGATTACTCCATCGAAGTCTCCAAGAAAAGGAAAGCATTCCAGCAGGTGTGCTCGGAACTCTTCAAAATGCAACTCAAATTTTCCCTGGCCTTCCCGGCTATCCTTCGCCTAAAGGCTCTGAACAGTGACCAACTATCTTTCCAAGACCCCTCCGAAGCTGAGGCATTTCTACGCTCTCTTCACCAGGGTACACACCCCCACACCCCATCCAAGTCCTCATCGCTCAATCGCTCCCTGGACCAAAGGAGCCCCCGGAAGGACTCGCCCAAACGCTTCAGGCCTTCTGCCCCGGATCAGCAACATCGGGTACCCCTCGTTGATGTCATATCGGTCCCCTTGGATCCTCCTCTCTTCACCTCACCGGTGACCCTCTCGCCAGGACCACCTGCCTGACTTGTCTCTGTAAGTTACTTTATTGTTCTCTGTTATCGTTCAGGCTTGGTCACTGTTATGCCTGTCGATCCTAGTTTTTCATCGGCCCTAAGCTCTGCTCCCATTTAGCAGACACACCAACGGTGCTATTGGCCACCTCTGTCTCGGTTGGCATCCTGGCTTCGGTTTAAGGAGTCCCCGCTGCTCTTGCTTTTGCGGCCACTTGATACTTTTATATTTTTGTATCTTGTTTTTTTGGATTTTATACACTATATTTTATTCTTTCTAGTTTATATTTTTTATATGCTGTACCTGTGGATCATTCCACTCTCTTGGGTCTTTATACTGAAATGTTTCACGCTACACGTGGGTTTGATACTCTTTGTTCACATGTCTATTAACTGTATTTGTACTCCCCCTGGACTCACTGTGCATGACTACTGCCGCACCATGTCGCGTGCCCTCCTTGGCTCTTGATTTATGGCCACACCCTTGTTCATATTCATGCTCACCGCCCGGACGCTCTTGTCCTATACCTCTGGGTCGTGCACTGGGGGCTGGCCTACACAATGACTCCATGCGGAAAAAAGCGAAGTTCGCTCCAGTGTTTATGTTCTTGTATGTGTTTAAGTTTACTCCCCACCCCACCTGCCCCCTCCCCCTACCTTCCATCGGAGAGAGTGTCTCCTTTCTGACCATCATGCTTATTGTGTCCCACAGCCCCACCGGGTCCCTCTCATTTAGTCAAAAGCCTCTCTTGCCCTGCCCACTGGCTGGCGACAAATTTCTAAATTCAGCCCATTTCCTCTTCTCGACCCCCCTGACATGAGAATAGTCTCATAGAACGTGAAAGGCCTCAGATCTCTTAATAAGAGAATGAAAGTCCTCCGGCACCTAAAAAGATTGAAAACGGATATCGCCCTATTGCAGGAAACACATTTATCCGCTCCAGATTTTCATTGCATGAAGAAACTCTGGGTCGGCAAAGTCCTAGGCTCTGATGCCGTTAGTCGTAAAGCGGGTGTTCTCCTGCTGATCCACAAAAACCTCCCGTGCGAGGTACTGTCCACGCACTCAGACTCTCAGGGAAGGCTCCTCTCACTACACGCCCGCCTGGGAACCAAAGAACTAGTGATCACTAACGTTTATGCTCCCAATAACCCTAGCAAGTCTTTTTATTGTGACCTGACCTCATGGCTACTCCGCACCCACCCAGATCCCCCATTTAGTTGGCGGTGACTTTAATGACATCTTGCACCATACGGACGACAGATCCCCTCCCCCACACCGCAGGGTGACAAGTGCTTCCTCTACTCCCTCCCACTTTGCATCCACCATGGAATCTCTTCATCTTCGTGATCTGTGGCGCCTAACCCACCCAGCGGACAGGGAGTATACCTTTTACTCACACCCCCATAATATGTTCTCGAGAATCGACTATTTTTTTGGCTCTGACGATCTCATCCCCAATTTGTCTGAAGCTGAAGTGCTTGATATAGCTATCTCCGACCATGCCCCAATCTCAGTTAGTCTTGACAACCTTGATCTCCCACCTCACCCAAGACTGTGGCGCTTCCCCTCGTATCTCCATAACAACCCTGACTTTCAACATTTTATGGCGAACTCCTGGCGTGAATACTCGGAGGCAAACTCCCCCCACTCGGACTCTCCGAACCTCTTCTGGGATGCCGGTAAGGCGTTCCTCAGGGGCCGGATCATTTCTTATGCATCCTCTTTTAAGAGAAACGCCCTGTCCCATTACAAACGGGCCAGTGCGCGACTACATCTAGCCCAAAGGTCCCTCTCCACTAACGATTCCCCCGACAATAGAGCCGAATTGCAGGCGGCCAAGAAAAGTTTTGACACCTGGGCGGATACACTCGAACAAACTAAAAGATCCCAACTCGACGCAACGCTCCACAAGTTTGGTAACAAGGCGGGCAAGCTCCTAGCGAGGCTGTGCAAGGGCCCATTCCACCCGACGCACATCACTTCCCTTAAAGACGCAAAGGGTGTTATACAATCCACCCCACAAGCAATTAACAAGGCGATGCTAAACTACTATACGGCCCTCTACGCCCCAGACCCCATAGATAATACTGCTGCTCGTTCCTTCCTAGATAGCGTGCTCCTATCTAAAGTTACCCCTGAACAACTAGAAGCTCTTAATGCCCCCATCTCCCTTGATGAAGTCTCCTCCACGATCCGAAAACGAACCCCGTCCAAAGCACCAGGCCCCGACGGGTTCACCAGTGAATTCTACAGAAACCTCTCCTCCATCACGGAACCCACTCTCCTTAAGGTGTACAATGGCATCTGGTCAGGTGGTTCATATCTCCCTTCTGGAAACCAGGCCGTTATAAAACTCCAAGAAAGGGAAAGACCCCCTTTGACCCAGGCTCATATAGGCCGATTTCCCTCCTCAATCTGGATGTCAAAATCCTGTCCAAAATCATAGCCACAAGACTAGCTGCCATTATACCCTCCCTTATCCATCCTGCCCAATCTGGCTTTGTGAAAGGCAGAACTGCCACCTTGAATATACGTAAGGTTATGCTCGCTTTGGAACATGCTAAAAATAATCCGGATGGGGATTTTGCCATTATAACTTTAGACGCCGAGAAGGCCTTCGACAATGTCAGCTTTGAATGGCTCTTTATGACTTTATCCGAAATGGGCTTCTCGGGGCATTTCTGCCATCTCATCAAAGCCATGTACTCTTCCCTAGCAGCTAAATTAGTCGTGGCTGGAGTTCTCTCAGATGAATTCTGCTTGCATAAAGGCACTCGCCAGGGCTGCCCACTTTCCCCGCTCCTCTTTAATATCGCTCTAGAATCCCTATCCAGGTTTCTGACCCAAACAGCCCCTCTCCACGGTATCCGCATTGGCAACCATGACCTGCGCACCTCCTTTTTTGCTGATGATGTGCTCATCTTCTCATCGGACCCCGCTTCCGACATGCCCACCATCAAAGAGGTCTTTGATGTCTTCAGATCATGCTCAGGGCTTCGTATAAATTATGGTAAAAGCAAAATTCTCGCAAACCCCCCTGGACACAACACTCTATTTTTTCAACCGCCAACTCATATATCACCTACCTAGGTATTCAAATTGGAAAGTTGCCTTCCTCCCTTTACCACCTCAACTACCCCCCTCTGATCACGAAAATCTCTCAAGAAATGGTGAACTGGATGGATCTGCCTCTCTCGCTTCTGGGAAGATGCCACCTGCTAAAAATGGTTAGCTTTGCCAGGCTACTGTACCCGCTTCAAACCGTTCCTCTGCTCCTTCTTCACAAGGACATTAAGATTCTGAAATTGGCTTTTTCTTCCTTTATATGGAAGGGCAAACGCCCACGTATAGCCCTAAAAAAGTTGCATCTTCCCAGACACGAGGGGGGTATCAGCCTGCCTAATGTAAGACTGTATAATTTGTCATGTTTGTTACGAACTGGTCTGGACTGGATCTCACAATCCTCCAGATACTCCAACTACTCCTTGGAAGCCACCATGGTCTCCCCACTCTCATTGACAGCTCTCCTCCACTGCAGGTGGAAGTCAGTACCATCTCTGCTTCAACATAACCTCCTACTCAGGGACACTGCCATAGCTTGGAGGGAAACCAGGAAATGCCTCAAGCTCCCCCCTTTTGTCTCCAGACACCTTCCGATACAGGGGAACCCCACTTTTTCCCCTGGCCTACTCCACAAGCCATTCCACATCTGGAAAGAGAAGGGCATCACCAGTTTTGCTGCACTCTGTGATCTGGACTCTGGCCGCCCTCTGCCCTTTTTACTCCTAGCGGAAAGGTTCTCCCTTCCGCCAGCTCACGCTTTCCACTACAGCCAATGTGTCAGTTACTTAAAGGATATCTGCAGCGATGAACGTAAACGTTTCCCCCTAACCTTTTTGGATTGACTGCTCAAGGACGATACTTATAAAATTTCAGACATCTACAAACCATTACTCCAGCAGATTTCTCCTCCACTGACATCCTCATCAGTCGCCAACTGGGAGAAAGACTTCCCTGACCCGGATATAGTAGAAAAAATCTTGCAAGGACTTAACAAAGTTTACCGCCTAACCCCTAACGAGCTCTGGAGAGAAACGCAACTAAAAATTGCCCACAGGGCATACCTTCCCTTCCTTCCATCCAACTCCGATCAGGACAACACCAAGTGTCCCCACTGTCTCCAGAACAGGCCCTCGCTGGCACACCGTTTCTGGTCCTGTTCCTTAATTTCATCCTTCTGGGACCGGATCCTCTCCTACATCTTCAAAGTAACCCTGCTGAAACTGCCAAAGGACCCCCTTCCTCTCTTTGGATACTGGGACCCTCTCCTGCTTCCATGGTCTTCCATCAGCAGCCGCGTGCCCTTAAGCGGCACACCGTACAAACCCTCCCATGTGGACTGGTCTCTGCTGTGTCTACTACTTGCCAGGAAATCCATTCTAAAGAGCTGGACTTCATCTCTTCCTCCCTCCGTCGCTCAGACGCAGAAAGAACTCCTTTCACTCCTATACAAAGATCGCTATAACGCAAACTTCCGGGACGAAAAAGCGAAGGCTCGTTTCTATGCGCGGTGGCTTCCCTTCATATCTGCCACTCTCCCTCCGGTGAACATCATTAACTTGGACCACTTCACCTTCTTCTACTTCGACATTCGACAACCAAACTCGGGGTAATGGTCTTAGTTCACTATGATAAAGCTACAATCTGCTCCCACTCTTATGCGCCTCATCTGCGATGATGGTTCCACAATATTGTACCTGTCATTGTTGCATCTGTACTGTTGTCTTTATTTATTTCTCAATAAATACTCTTTAAAAAAAAAAGTGTCCTGCAATGTCCATCCATCTTCAATCACGCCGCCGACGGTCCCAAGAAAAAAAAACAAGAAATACTCCACCTCGGTGGGAGGCATGCCGCTGACTGCAGCCTTTTTGCGGTGACAGCTGTTATATAGCCAAGGGCGGGGTCACCCGGTGACATAACCGAGTGACCCCGCCCCTTCTAACGTCACCAGAAAAACTATCAGGCAGGTTAACTTTTGGCTCTGGCTGCTGCGTTACTGCTGAAGGTGTGTTTACACACAAAGACAATTCCTGGACGGGCCTGTGCAGAGTCCATCTTGACAGAAAATTTTATTAAAGGCTTGTGATAATGTCACGAATTTCACATCTACCCCAATGCAGGTGGTCAGACACTATGGCTAGCTACTGTGTGCTTCACCTATAGCAGCCCCCTTTCTCTTAAGGCAAGCAGGCCTACCGGTACTTGGTTGCCCCCAGGACTTATAGACAATACTATAGTGCCTGGCCACCACACCAGGGCAGATGTGAACAGAGCAAACAACAGACTACTTGTAGTTTAGCAGACAGATAATATGGTTCTATGACAGTCCAGGCAAAGGGCAGGCAGCGTTCAGGGAATAGTCCAATATCCGATCCACTGACAGTCTAGGTAAAAGGCAGGCTGAGTTCAGGAAATAGTCCAATATCCGATCTGGACCATACACAGGGAAATCCAACAGCAAAGCAGTTCAGACAAATGGGAGGCTTGATCAGAAACAATGCAGGTAACTCTTTCTCTATCACAAGCATGGGATAGCGTGTTTGGTTTGCTTATATCAGGTGACTGACCAGATCAATCACCTTGCAGGTGAACACAGACAGGGGGGGTGCACACAGCCAACACCCAGATGCTGGAATGAGGAGCACTTAGTGATTCTGACAGTGGACACAGACACAGTCCATCTTTTCTCTATGGGGAAATCAGATGGAAACAGACTGTCTGTCCATTTTCATCCAATGCCATCCGATCTGCCAGATGGATGGGGAATAGGACCACCATCTGTCTGTTTTTGGCAGACAGTATCAGATCAGACAGAGACAGGTTTCAGCAGACATCTGTCAGCTGACAGCTTCCACTCCGTAGAAGAGACTGGAGGTTCTGATTAGGTCCCTGACAGTCAGACCTTATCGGATCGCCCATGTGAATGAGGCCTAAGGCCGCGTACACACGCGGGGACTGTTCGCCCAACTTTGTCCGCTGAACAGTGTTTCGGCGGACAGTCCGCTCGTGTGTGGGCTTTCAGCGGACAGTTTCAGCGAACAGTCCGCTGAACAAGGTTTTTCTGAATTTCCGAAAAACTGTCCGCTGAAACTTTGTTTCAGCGAACAATCCCCTCGTGTGTAGGCTTGTTCGTCAAACTAAGTTCCGCGCATGCTCAGAAAGGATTTACACGCCGAAAGTTATAATGCAGTGTATAGGACGTCGTATTTTTCGTCCCGTCGTACGTGCCGTTCACGTCATCGCGCACGGTTTCAGCAAACTGTTCGTTCGTCGTGTGTGGCCATGTCCGTCCATGCTAATTTTGAGCGGACTGTTTGCTGAAACTGTTTGACGGACAAAGTTGGGCGAACAGTCCCCGCGTGTGTACGCGGCCTTAGTGTGTCTTCTTGCAAGATTTGGGAAGCATGATATTCCAAAGATGCTGCTGGAAGTACTATGGCATCAACCTTGACTACATGCCATGGACAAAAGCAAGGTATAAAGTAAATATATTTCCAGGCTTTCTCACAAGTGTGATTTTTTTTTTTTTGGTACAATGCAATATTGTTAGATAAAGATAAAAGCAAGTATGTAAGCAGTGGACCTTGCATTTTTTTTTTTTTCTTTTTATATATTCTTTATTTTTGTTTTTCATAAGTTATTCACACATCATTTTACAAATCTTGAGGGTGGAGTCGTATAGTGTGTTACAGAACTACCGACTCCTTACACCTCTCATCTTACAAAATACATTTAAAAAGTACATCTCCCCCCCCCCCCCCCACGGGCAAAAAAAAAAAAAAAAAAAATCGGACGGAGCTGTGCCCCCCATTCTCCGCCCATGTCCTTCGTCCTCCTCCTCTGTTCCCTACTCCTATTTGATCAGACATGACAGTTCCCACTCTCTATGAATGTCAGCCATTGTTGCCATTTCCCTTGGATTTCACTCTCTGGCTCCAGGGTTTTATTGATCGAATCTTCAATCAATCTACTCTGCTCCACCCTCTTCACCCACTCTAAGATTGTCGGCCCCTGGGGGTCTCCCCAATGGATTGGAATTACGGCTTTGGCTGCGTTCAAGAGATAAGGGATAAGGGTAGCTTTATACTGTCTTACTCCCATGTCTGTATCGTGGAACAGGCAAGACCATGGACATTTCCTAATCCTCTTTCCCGTTATCAGATAAATATTTTCAATTATCTTATCCCAAAAGGGTCTTATTTTTGGGCAGTCCCACCAAATGTGTTTAAACGTGCCTTGTTCTTTACATTCCCTCCAACACATCAAATCCTCTCCCTTTCTTAATTTCTGCATTCTTATGGGTATCATATACCACCTCGCTATTAATTTATATGCCATTTCATATGTTCGTGAATCTTTCGCTAATGCATATGTCATTTTTAAAATTTTTCTTCTGTGTTCATCATTTCTAAGTGTCCCCAGTTCCCTTTCCCATTTCCCTAAGTATATAGGTAATTCCCCTTCTCCCTCACCTCTTAATACTTTGTAGAATTTGGATATCCTTTTCACTATGCTTTGTGAGTCCTTAAATAATTTTTCTAGTGGCCTTAAATCATTCATTACTCGTAGGGGCTGTGGAAGCCCTTGTATGAAATGTGCTAGTTGATTGTATCTCCATTTGTCTAGGGGTCTATTTCCCCATTGTTGGGTGATTTCCCTATATGTTAAGATCCTGTCTCCTATCATCACCTCTCCCAGTGTTACTTCTACTTTCTGTGCCCATCTACTATAAAACATCCGCTCTTCCATTCCTGGTAAAAAATATTTTGTGTCTAATAGTGACATTAAGGGGGAATTACATGTCCAGTTGTGTGACTTATTTATTTTGTCCCATGTTCTCAGTGTGTGCCTTGTGATTGTGCTAGTGCCTGTTCCTAGGTTCCTTACTTGGGTTGGTATCCAAATCATTTTTGTTAAATCTGTCCCACTTAATCTTATTTCCAACTCTGCCCAGTTCTTCCCCTCTAGGTTATGTATCCAATCTACTATCCTGGATAATATTATGGCTTCATAGTATTTTTTAAAGTCTGGGAGTCCCACTCCTCCCTTTTCCTTCTCCTTTACGAGGACCTTGTGAGCAATACGCGGTTTATTGGGGTACCATATAAATGCGAGAACAAGAGATTTTAATTTTCTGAAAAAACTACTCGGGAGGGCGATGGGGAGCATTTGAAATGTATATAATACCGTCGGCAGTATGAACATTTTTATTACGTTCACTCTGCCTATCCACGATATTCTTTTATGTTTCATATTTTCCATTTGGGATTTGATTTTATTAAGCAGGGGTATATAGTTTGCTTCATACAATTTCGTTTTTTTTGCCGTTAATTTAATCCCTAGGTAGCTCAGTTCCCCTCCACTCCATTTAAAAGGTAGGCTTGCGGTTAAGTCTTTCTGAACTTCTTTGGATACATTCAAGTTGAATATTTCTGATTTAGATAAATTGATTTTAAAATTAGATATTCGACCATATTGTTCTATTTCCTTCACTATCATTGGTATTGATATTCTGGGGTGTGTCACATACAAGAGCAGGTCGTCCGCAAATGCAAACACCTTATACTCTTTCCCTCCTACTGCTATTCCTCGTATGTCCTGATTGCCCCGAATTGCTGCCAATAATGGCTCCAAGGCAATCACAAAAAGGATCGGGGACAGGGGGCATCCCTGTCTCGTCCCATTGAATAATTCAAGGGGGCGGGACAGGGAGCCATTCACCTTAATCCTAGCTGTCGGTTTTTTATACAGTGCTTTTACCCTCTGCATCATTCTCTCACCCAGCCCCAAATGTTCCAGGGTCTCATTTATGAACTCCCAATCTGCTCTGTCAAATGCCTTCTCGGCATCCACCGACAAGAGCAGCGTGGGAGTCTCTCTTCTAATTGCTTCCTGTATCAACATTATTGACTTTAGAGCGTTATCCCTTCCCTCTCGTCCCCTGACAAAACCCACCTGATCGGTATGGATCCACTCGGGGAGGAGAGTTTTTAATTGTTCCGCCAGAATTTTCGCATAAAGCTTTACGTCTACATTCAATAATGAGATCGGCCTATAACTTTCCATCGCTGCTGGGTCCTTTCCTTCTTTTAAAATCAATGAGATGTGGGCAAGCAGGGCCTCTTCACGGAAGGTCCCCCCATCCCCCACCTCATTGAAATAATCACAGAGCTTGGGTGCTAAGAAATTTTTAAATTTTTTGTAATACACGATTGAGTAGCCATCCGGTCCGGGACTTCCCCCCCATAGCTGTTTCCTTAATTGCCCTTTCCACTTCCATTACTGAGATAGGGGTCTCTAATTCCTGCAGAGCCTCACTTGTCACTTTTAAGCTTTTAAGCTTCTCTAAATAATCCCTGATCGTTTCTTTCCTTTTCTCCTTTCCCTCCCTTCTCCTACCTATATTATATAATGCACTATAATATGACTGGAAGTTCTCTGCAATATCCGATGTTGCAAACTTCATCTCCCCCTCCCTATCTCTAATCCTCGGTATATAGGTCCTATTCTTCTGTTCTTTTACTCTTCTGGCTAGCCACTTACTTGACTTATTGCCCCACAGATGTCTCTCCCTATTTATTCTATGGAAAGCTGTCCTCCTCTCTTGTTCTAGATATTCTTCCAGTTCTCTTTTTTTTTTTTGTAGTTCCTGTGATTCCTGGAGCCCTCTGGGTCTGATAGTTTGTTCTAACTCCTCAATCTCCTTATATAGCTGTCCCTTCGCCTTCTCCCTGTCTTTCTTTTTCCCTGTACCAATTCCAATCAAGGTCCCCCTGATGACCGCCTTATGGGTCTCCCAGATAGTGGCCTTCGAGCATTCTCCTGTGTCATTCGTCTCGTAGAAATCACTTAATTCCTGCAAGATTTTTACACTTACATCTTGTTCGAGGATGAGTGAGTCATTTAATTTCCACGCACTTCCTGTCCCCATCTGACCCTGTATATCTAGTTGGATTCTTACCGGGGCATGGTCGGAGAGAGTGATTGGCTTAATTTCTGCTTTTTTTAAAATGGCTACCAATTGTTGTCCTACAAAAATATAGTCTAATCTTGTAAAGGTTTTATGTACTGAGGAGAAGTGGGTATAGTCCCGATCTTTCTGATGAGTAATCCTCCAACCATCATGTAGCTGAGCGTTGGTAAATGCTTTATTTATTTTCCTGTACCGATGCTCTGCCCTCCGTAAACCACCCCCTGAGGAGTCCAGCTTAGGATCCAGGCACCAGTTCAAATCACCAGCTAAAATTACCATACCCATTCTAAAATCTTCTAATTTGCTTAATACTCTCAGCAGAAATTTCTCTTGATTACTATTTGGTGCATACACATTAACAATCGTACATTTCATATTTCCCAATTTGCCCTTTAAGAATAGGCATCTCCCCTCTGGGTCGGTCAATCGGTCTTCAATCTCAAATCTTACTGATTTTTCAAAGCCAATCGCTACTCCTCTGGAGTGCGCTGATGTGGAATCTCCATAGAACCACATTGGAAATTGGTGCGATGATAAATTTATCCCTGAGCTACTAGTAATATATGTTTCTTGAAGGCATATAACTTTTCCCCCCATAAATTGTAGTTCTTTATTGATTTTGTACCTTTTTTCACTTGTGTTTAATCCCCTTACATTGTATGTTATCACGTTAATAAGAACCATTGGTATCTATTATTTTATTTCATCGCTTCCCACACACCGACCCACAGTGGGCCCACCCATTCCAGCGGACCAGGAGGACACGAAGGACAAAAAAAAAAAAAAACACCCCCCCCCTCCACTACCTAACTCCCCAAACCCCCCTCCCACCTCCCTCCCTCTCCCCCAGCTCTGCCACTGCAGGCGTTGGTAGGGGGTCTCTCCCCCCCGTTGTATGTACATGAACCTGACCCTGTCTCTCTGACAGTGTCTATACTTCATGTTTCCTTGGGGGTTCATACCTGGTAGTACCTACCCAATAACGACGGTTCCCCCCTCCCCGGAAAGCGAAGCACCGCCGAACGGCCGTCTCTTCGCCCCCACAGACACGCTGGGAAACCCCACTGATATGAGATGCCCGCAGCGGTCATAACTTCCGTTAGGGGTTTTAGGAGTCTTCTTCTCCTCAACGTTTCTGGGGCTAAATCTGAGAATACTCGCAGTTCTGTACCCTCAAAGGGGATCCCTGACACTGCCCTCAGTTTCTCCATTATTTGCCCCTTCTCCTCAACATAGTGAAACCTCACTATCACATCTCGTATTGCTTCCCTACTTACTCCTCCCCTGGCTGCCATCCTGTGAACCCTATCTAGTTTTATGTTCTCAGCTGGGTCCCTTTGTAATAATGGGTTAAGAACCTGCTGCACTATTTTACTCAGCTCTGCGGCGCCATATTTTTCAGGGATACCTTTAATACGAACGTTCTTCCTCCTACCCCTATTCTCCTGATCTTCTAGTTTGTAAAGGAGGGACCTATTTGTTCTCCATAGGTTCTGTACCTGTTCTGCTATCTCCTCTATTCTCAACTCCTGGTTGTCCATTCTCTCTTCCACCTCCTCTACTCTCTCCAGAACTCTACCTATATCTGCCCGTACTCCCGCTATTTCTATCTTTAAGGCCGCTTCCATTTTTGCAAACATTTCTCCCAACATCTCTTTTATTGGGGCGGAATCCACTTGGGGGTTGGGTCGCAGGGTCTCTTCCTCAGGGATAGGTTCTCCCATTGCTCTCTCCCCCCCTTTCTCCCCTTGGCCTCTGTGCGAACTTTGAGTTGTAGTACTTGTAATACTTGAACTTATTTTTTTCATCCCCCCACTTCTACCCCCGTCTGCTTTTGGACCTTTACCTTCTTCTCCTAACTTCTGTCTACTCGGCCCTGACCTCCTTCCTCCTCCCTGTTTTGGACTTTCCTGCCCCTCCTCCAACATGCTGGTATTCACATTGTTACATGCCATATATCTCTGTATCCCTCCGGGACTGGATATCGGGGGGGGGCACTTTTACCTGATTTTGTCTTCCCCCTCATTTTCCCACCCCCTTTGCTTACACAGAAATATACAGAAATGTCAATATACACCTGCGATATACCCAAGAGAAAAATACAGAAATATAGGTATAATGTTCTTCCCCGTCCACCTATGTAGGCTGACGGAGTTGTCTCCTGGGGGGGCCTCCGGGCACGCCAGGAAGAGACTTAATACCTTCTTACTCTTCTAAGGCAATAAATTGGAGAAGGGCACACAAAGATAAAAAATAAAAGGGGGGGGCAAGGGGGTATATATATCCCCGTCAGAACTCAGTCATACACTTGGAGAGAGTCACGCTGATCAACCGGCTACTAGGGGAGATAATCCTCTATTTCTTAGGGTCCTTTCAAGTGGACTCCTCCAGCCCCAAAATAGCCCTTATTTAACGTCAACCTATACTCTCCTTACTTGCACCAGGATATACAAAAATGTCAAAATAAACCTTCCGTGTACTCAATGTAGATGTACGGAGATATAAAGGTACTTTTCTTTCCAAACACTCGGGCTGGGATGATATAGTTATCTCCTGAAGAGCTCGAATGGCACAGGTAGGTAGTCTATATCCAAGTGGATTAAGTCTTGGGGGTTGATATACAGAATGGTCTCGGCTGACGTCTTGCTACTTCTTGAGAGGGGTTTAGATCCTACTCACTCTTCTGAGGCAAGGTTTTGGTGGAGTAAACACAAAGGGGGTGAGGGGATATGCATATCTCAGTCAAGACTTTTCCCCACTCTTGGAAAGAGGCCGTCTAGCCACCGATTGCTAAGCAGGATACCGACACTCAAACTCCACACTGCCACAGTTCAAGGAGAGTCACTTCCTTGTAGTTTTCTCTCAGCATTCAGGCAGGGGGGGTACCTTCATTCTTGGGAGGGGGTCTGATCAGGAAATCGTATATAGACCTTCTATGAATGTTCACCATCCACCATCCACCCATATATTTCCAGGACGGTCTATAGGATTTCAGAGTTAATCACAGTCCTTATCTTACTTGCTTCGTGGCTGGAATACCTGTTGCACCTTACCATCTAAAGGGCTGTCATAATCTGAATCTCAGCAGGTTGTGGGACGACTAAAACCTTTTCCCTTCTTATTAGACAGTCCTGACAGTCCAGATCAGCCAATTTGCGTCATTTCACTTCAGATCACCTGTAATCATCTCTATGTCAGTCCTTATTCAGTAAGCTCTTCATATAGCAGTTTACTCACTTCATATCAGGTTCCTGCTCCATCCCCCCTTCCCCGTCCGGTACCTTTGCTCTCAGGCTCCGTCCCGCATTGCTTCCGGCTGCTGGGTCCTTGATTGACACTCGGTCTGTAGATGCTAACCGTTTGGGGTCCGACCAGCTGACCCCCGGGCCTTCTCCCTCCTTATCCCGTCTGCTGAGCTGTCGGGCTGTTCCTCCCCTCTGCTCTGGTCAGTCGCGGATTCGGGTTACCGTGTCTCGGCTCTCTCTATGACGTTTGCCGTGCAGCCCTTCGGGTCTTCCTCGTGTCCAAGCCT